>NC_063200.1:31566278-31641278 GCF_017589495.1 Alosa alosa
GATACATGTTCCAAAGCATTTGCAATTTGTTCAGAGGAAGGAGAAATTGCTACAATGATGTGCACAAATGACTAAATGTTGGGAGGTTGAACTAATAGTTCAATTCGTCGTCCACCATTGTCCACCATTGTGCCCTTGAGCAAGGCTCTTAACCCTGAGTTGCTCCAGAGTACAATGGCCCTTGTAATGTAACTGTGAATTGAGTTGCATTGTGTCCTTTTTCCCCCTCTAGCCTTGTTTGCCCCACGGATCTCAGCGTCCCGCCCTGGCCAGAAGGGCCCCACGGTGTCTCACGATTGGCATGGGGTACTTTCCATAAGATCATCTCTCAATGCAAATCAAACCAGCTATTAGGCTAACTGAAATAAAACCATGCCAATCTATAGGTATGGTGAATGGTTTGTGATGATGTGGGGCTATTTTAATTCCAAAGGCCAAGGAAACTTTATCAGGATGCATATCTTGGATCCATTAAATAACTGGCCTTTAAAAGTAAAAATCCGCCTGATTCTATGGGAATTTAACATACTGTAAGGGTGCGAATACTTGACCCCTGTATTTTAAAGAAGAACATTTATTTATTGATGATACATTATTCATTCACAAAGAAAATTGGTGTCCTTAAAGGTTGGATATTTCCTCATTTGTTTACTTAAGGCATTAAGATCAATTTCCAAAAGATGATTTTATATATTTCTTTAGTCGACTTTAGCATGGGTTCAAAAACTTATGAGCCTAACTGTACATCCAAAACACAGATTATCTCTCACCTCAATATTATGAGTTGTTGTTAGTAATTTCCTTATTTATAAAGTCTGCAGAAATGGTGATTTATGGAAAAGTCTCAGAAAGTTGAGCTTGTCCTCATGCACCTTCATTACAATTTGACAGTGGAACAGCGCTAATCCCTCACAAACTTAGTGGGAATGCGCCTCAAAGTCTGTGTCAGTGATTGTGGACATTGATATTGGGCCTACATGTAGGCCTGTGTCTACACACCGATTTCAGCTGCCCTGTCCCTCTCTGGATGCACAGGTGGAGTGTGGTGATTGGCTGATGTGTGATAAGTTGTGCTCTTAAATATACTGGTACTCGATGGTATGCATACATCCATCTGTTGTCTGGAGCACAGGTAAGAGAGACACCTCTAGCATCATTTATATCTGCTCATGTAGACAAAAGAATGTTGGAGACTTGCTGATATAGTAAAGTTAAAGGTAAAGTTTTTGGGGTTTGGATCCTATTTTTTTTTAAAGGGGATACAATCATCGGAATTGATTTAAATTTATCTGTGTTAACTTATTTTTTAATTAAGTTAACTCAGACTAGGCTAAATTAAGACTAAATTAATGGTAATGTATGGCTTATTTTTTTAAGGATTAAGTTCACTGTTAGGGTTCACTGAAAATGGGGGGGAAATATGTAAATTATTGAATTTACTTTTATTTAACTTTTAACTTTTTATAAAGACTATCATAAATGTATTTGTTATCATGTACTACTATATTTTTCAGTTTACAATCCTTGTTGCCATGAGGAATATTCTGTCTGTCGTTTCTCTGTTCCTTCTGGCTGGATGCATAACTGGAAGTGATGGGGTAAAGGACAAATCAGAGATGGGACATTTTTGCTATACATACTGAAATACATGTTTCTTTCATAGTAGATTTTCCATTTGTTAACAACAATTTAATTTACATCCAACTTTTAATCACATTTAATTTGCATCACTGTGGAAGGATCTCCTCTGTCTGAGAATAAATTGTCTGAAAATGATTAGGCAACATATAGCTCAGAATCTCTCTATACATTTTTTATAAGGTTTTGTAATATAACAGAATTAAGGGCTGGTTTTCCTGGTTTTAAGTCTAGCAGGACTAAAAGAGAACTTCAATGGAGATTTCCGCTGAAAAAGGGCTTTTAGTCTTGGACTAGGCTTAATCCATACATGGGGAACCAGAACATAATCTTCTTTTGTAAAATTTGTTTGTGTATGTGTTCTCCACAGTACAAGTATGGTGACCTTGTTAGATTTGGTGTGGGGCACTATGCTGTGGCCCTTGGAGAAGGACAGTTTATCCACCAAACCTATGGTAGGCCTACAGTAGTCAAGACTGAACAGGCCATTGGAAAAACCCTAAAATAATATTAAATAAAAAACAAACAGGTGTGTCTCCATTATAGCACATTTATGAAACATTTATCCATTTTGGAATCAGAATTATTTTCTAAGGGGTAGTAGGTTCGTGTATATTGTCTGGTTTAAAACTTTGTTATGTAGACACTGTAGTAGAATAAAATGTTTTTTACTATTGCATATTCAAATTGGTTTTCCCTTCTGATTTTTCTATACAGATGGATGTAAAATCGACAGTTTTAATGAGTTGAAGAAAACCGTAGAACACCGCCTAGATAATTACCAAGATGTCGCTGGGAAAGAGCCAACAAGTATAGACATTAAAACGCATCTAAATATAAAGGATGAGAGCTTTGAAAACTGTTGTGGAAAATACATCGCAAAAAGCAACAACTGTGAACACACAGCTACCTATATCCGTTATGGAAAGGATGGAAGAACCTCCTGCCTGGTATGGACTTAATGTCAACTCTTACTATAACCTACTGCAAAATGTATGGGCAAAATGTGAAAACACTTAGTGTAGGCCCTACCCCATTTTCATGAAACTTGGTGGAAAGGTGTAGGCTAGCATGGGCCAAGGACCTCTAACATTTTGAAGCAGATCCAACTCGGGTCACCTCAATATGTAATACAGATGAATATGTTTGTTAATTAATTTTCTAGTCAGTACATCAAATAAGAAAGGCCTATAGATAGAAATTGTGACAATAAAATATGTAGATGACTTTCACTGTTTATTTAAGCTACTTATAGCCTATTCTTGCTCGCTCGCTCACTCACTCACTCTAGATTCTGGGAGATTTTATCTAATTTGCGGGCATGAGGGAGGGCTAATGCTAGTTAGATCAGCCGGACGGACAATGGGGCAGGCGTTATCTACGGACTCGAGGGGCTTATTGTTTTTCTAAAACAGTTAATACATACACTACCAGTCGGAAGTTTGGACACAATTACTGAATGACTGTCATAATGCATGGTCTCAGCAACATCAGGTTCTACTTGCACAAACACAGCCATGACCTTTCCTAATTCTGTCTGTCCGTCTGTGTGCAGGCCTCTTCCTACCTTCATAAGACGTTGCTCAATTCGAAATGTAAAAACTGGAAGGAATGGACTGAAGATCAAATTGAGGATGAATGGGTGTGGAGTGCCAGATTATAATGTTCAAAATAAAATAAAAGAAAACAATAATAACAAACCCTGAAGTTTAATGTATCGCTAATGGTTACAAATCATTTTATGTTCTGAGACATACTTGGAATAAAGCATGATGGCATTACAGTCTGAGTTTTGATTGTGTGATTGATTGATTGTAAATTTGAATTTGCTCTGGCCCTATCACGTCTTTGAACTGATGTCATGAGGGCGTGTTTCAGCTCGTGCAGATCGTGGAAGGCAACTGCAAGATCTGTCTGCAGGCTAACCTAGCGTTCATGGGCTTCGGAAAAACCTTTTTCCCAGTGAAAACATCATCATTCCACGTCATTCACGTCACGTAATGTGTGAGTCAGAGGTTGGAAACTGGGGCTAGATTTTGCTAACAGAGTTGCCCAGTTAGGGGCTCGTCATCACTTTTGTCATCACGTTGTAGTTCGTTTGATTGACTTAGTCCATGTGTAGCCTGGGTGTTCCCATGCTGCCTTGCGCGCGATTTGATTCACGCTGCTAAGGCATCCTGGAGACCATGGAGCAAATTTTCGCCTGAGATAGGGAACCAATCACAGAACAGGGGGGAAAGCAAGACGATGATGAGCTATGCACAGACGCATTTGATAGACATCCGTGGCACCCAATAAACGGATCTGGTCATTTTTTTCAAATACGAGAAAATGAACGTTTGGTTCCCAGACCACGTCTCATTGAGAAGTGGTGGCGCTAGCCAGGCTAGTCCATGTGGCCTTTCATGTCCAACAGTTCTAATGTGAACTTGGGAATTTGCCGTTTTTGTCACTTGAAAGCTGCATATCTTTCTTTCACAAGTGTCTTACACTATATTTTAAGCAAATACAGTTGTTTATTTAGGATTAGTGAGTGTATGTTTTAACCTTTGTTGTGGCATCCGTGTTTGTCACACATTCCGACGGCAAAGCACATGAACACTTGCTGTGGGAAAAACAAAGTAGCCATGGGGGCGGTCCTTGTCATTCCGAAGTGCCATGAATTCACCATTAGACATTGCTGGAAGGAGGCAATCCGGTCTGTTGACAGCAGTGCCGTCATTGCCACCGAATTCAGCCTGAGACCCAGGAAGGTTGTTTGACGTGAAGGGATTAGGCTTTTTGCTTGGTTTATGGTGAAACCTAACGTGGCTAGCTCAAAGTCTGGTAAATTGTGATAGAAATACTGTAATTTTAAGGCCTAGGCCTACTCATTAAAATCAATAGAGAGCCCACTATATTAGATTCAACTATATTGTCATTGTGCAGAGTAGGCTACAAGTAGCCTACAGAGATAACAAAATGCAGTTTGTGTCTAACCAGAAGTGCAAAAAAGCAGAAAAGTGCAATGTGATATACAAAGAAAAGGTGGTGCATAGACAGGACAAAACATATAGTGCAGTGTAGACAGTATTATATGGTTGTTTTCAGAAGGTGGTTTAGAGTAGTATCTATAAAACAAGAAGCGTCTGTGTGTCTGTGGCACGCATATCTCGCTGACCGTTTGTCCGACTGATTTCAAACTAGGCAGGTGTCTTGCTATGGGCATGAGTAAGTGCAGTGCCAAATGTGACGTTGTTTGAATAAGAAAAGCAAAATATATCGGTAAAAGAAGCACATTGGCTTTCGCCGCTAGCCACCCCCTCCCACACACCACTGTACCAGTGAGGATAGAGGCAGGGCTTTGGCAGAGCTAGACCAGTAGTTACACGGGTAAAAACTTAACATGTCTGACCTCAACAATAAAGCGAACTCCGCGGATTTTGCAACAACACGGTGCAGTGGCTCTTCAAAATGACGTAAAAAATGATGTGCAACGGACACTTCGAATAGCCCAGGCTTCTTTGGACTGTCTTTAAACTTTGAATAAGCAAACGACATTTCCAACTGCAAGGTCTTAAATTGAAACGAGCGATAATGCTCCCGAATTAAAGAACGTCTCAGAATGCCACACATGCAAAGCATAACCAGCGGCAACGAGTGGCAGACAGAGTGTGATGCTATATGAATACCCAGACAGCATTTACATCTGTGCCAGATCCGTTTTTGAATCAGCAGATTCGCGCAGCAGTCGCACTCACTATGCAGATCTGCACCAACTTTGCGCCAGACTTGTCTATAGCTTCTGATTGTGACAGTCCATCCAGCGGGTGCGGCGCCTATCCGGGGCAGCTTCGCAGACCAGACGCGCCACAACTGAATTGAGTCCGCCCGGCGGGTGTGGGCCAGATTCGCAGGAGCTGTGCAGACCTGACGCGCCACAACTAACGGAACACTTTTCCCCCACATAAACCTGCAACTCTGCGTTATGTGATTATGCAGAGTGGAAGACTACAGGCTGCACCGTCTTTGTGATTATTGGTAAGTACATTATACAAGTATCATTTTAAATGTAAACTGGTGTTGATGTCAGTTTAGTCTGCTAAATATTTAGGCCTGTATTAAACATGAAAGTTTACAAACTTAGTTTACTCTGAAATTCTGACAACCTGAAACGTGCCAGACAAGCTGGGTAGTAGCTACGGTTAGCTTGTAGTCTAGGTTCTTTTATACATGCATCCACAACTATGTGAACATGAGCTTTAAGGCTAAATTGGTGAGCTTTGCTTATTATTCACCAAAATCGCTTAATATCGTGTCCATTGTGTGTTAGCTGCAAATTCGTAGCCATTAGCGCTAACGTTACCCACTTTGTCTGTAGCTAGCCTTGCTGCTAGTAGCACTGCAGGTATTGCATAGACGGCCAGAGTTTTTTAAGCCTGTTTAAACTGGATTTAGAGTGGAAAAACTTGGCTGTAAACACTAGGCTTTTTATCGAAGATCCACAAGAATTGTCGCTGTCCTCCAGTTTATCCGGTTTGGGATGCAATGCGTTGTTGGCATACTATACTGTTATAAAATAAATAATCTTTGGATGTTGAATTTAATATTTACTCTTTGTTTCTTTGCTTTGTGTGCTTTTTGTACGTCTCACAGGAGCAGTGAGGAAGAATCGCAGGTTGATGCCTAACTTTAACGTTAGTCCATTGGGCTAGTTTTTGCCCTGGTCCTCTGACATCCATCCGTGAACGGCGCTGCTATTCACCGTCTGCTCGAAAATATTTCTCAGGACAGCTACTAGCCTCTGCGAGAGATCTGCCGCTGCCGCGACCAAGGAACTGCTGCTGACCTGCGAGCTGCCATGATAGCAGCCTGCCCTGCAGTCTGGATTGAGTAGCCTAGCTAACGTCTAAGAACTCTCACAAAAAAACAAACTGTCGCTGTCAAAGTCCACCGACCTGCTGATCTGCAGGATCGCCCAACTGTTCTGTGCTTTCAGTGCTCCCCAGACTGCCAGTAATCTTCCTCCGACACAGCTGAGCGCCGTCGTCGTCATCATCGGGACATCAGCCGGTTAGATGCAACGGACTATGTTAACATGACATTTTCTTTCAGTGCGTTTAGCGGAGTTTGTTTATCAACATAAGCCTTATATTTCACATATTGGTTTGTGTTATGTTGTAGGCCTAGGCCTAAGCTTAGGCTAGCGGACACAGTGTTCTCTTTTGCCTTTTAAAATAAAAAACTATTTTGAAAATTACAAATTGTTTGGGTCTTAATTCTCTGATAGCTTAAATATGAATCACAGACCAGGGCCAGATGAGCCCCAGATGTAGAATATGAGTCTGGACCAGATCCGCACCAAATGCCATGGCAATATTAACTACTGGGCCAGATCTGTCTCTGATCCGTAATTCCAACCTGTTCCGGTATTGGCCCGTTGGAAGAAATGACCCCGGGGCAGGTCCGTTTAGAGGATCTTCGCCAAATGCTAATGAAGATCTGGCCCAAATATATTTTGCTGTCTGGGTAGCCCAGGCTGCTTTAGACTGTCTTTAGACTTTGAATAAGCAAACGACAGTTCCAACTGCAAGGTCCTAAATTGAAACGAGCGATGATGGTCCCGAATTAAAGAACGTCTCAGAATGCCACACATGCAAAGCATAACCAACGAGTGGCAGACAGAGTGTGATGTCACTTATAGGCCACCAGAGACTGTTTTTGAGTCACACCGTTGCAGATTTCATATGATGCATCATTCCACAAAATGGTTTGTTTTCTCTATCATCAAGTTATTCAATAGGCTAAGCATAGCCTTGACTAAGCCAGTTTCAAGTACGTAAACAATAACAAAGATTCTAGGCATAGCTATGATTCTAGGCCCCAGCATAGGCTACTTCTGTTGGGACAGGAAATGTAACGGTAACGTAGCTTCTAATAAACAAAATGACAAGCTCGTATTTTCTAAGTCTTCCAAGAGACGAACAGATAAGATATGAACAGAAGTTAGCAGTAAATGGTTTGTATTTAGAAACAAAACTTAATGTAGCCTAACTTATTTGGGGTTCACTCTTTATTACGACATCCCGTTATTATGACAACCCTCTATTAGCCTACGACATACCGTTATTACGACATGCCTCTATTTAGACATACTCCGATTTTTTTAGTATTCCCACATTACCAATCCTCATTTTCAATTTATCTCTGCAGTTCCTGTATCCTATCAAATTCCAACATCCTAGATGCATGGATGAGCTGTAGTCTAGTCATGTCATCTGTACCTGCAGCTACATCAACAATCCACCCGCCATCCACTCCAAACAATGTTTTTCCCAATAATTGATATCGGCACACATTTCAGTCAAAACCTCAGGTGATTTTGAACTGGCCATGTGAATAAATGTTACACATTATGTAAAACACAGGTAACTCTCCTCATTTTATTCTCTAAGCTCTCAGGGGAAAACGGTCGGAAGCTCCATGTATCAAACAAACTCTGTGTGTTCAGGCCACCTATTAATTAATTAACGGCCGTCAATCAATGGCCAATTGCGCAAAGACGGGCGGAATTCTTACGCCCCAGTAGCCTACAGTAAGCCACTTCAGTGAACGTTCAAATAACCCCCAGAGATCAGTGTCCATCGGGGGGTTCAAACTGGATGTGCGATATATTCAAGTTGCTTATATTGCATTTTAGAGGACAAGCCATGTGCAACGCATTTTGGCTTGCCAGCAGGTTGGATAAACTCAATTTACTAGGCTACACAATAATGTAGGCTAGGAATATATCTTTTATATGTCATGCGTGCAGTTGAATTGCACATAACATGTCTGCATATTTATTTAGTCTTCTTTCTCTCGACTCTAGGCTAGCGCATGCATTATCATGGCCCTATAATTGTGCAAAGACAGGCGGGATATCCGACGCTCCTTTTAGGCTACAGTAAACCACTTCACAACGAAAGTTCAAATAACCCCCAGAGTTCAGTGTCCATCAGTCCCAAAATTTAGAAGCATAATCGAAAAGTCCAAGCGGGTGTGTTTTGATTTTGAGAGAGACTGGAGAAGGGCCGTATGTCTCACAGCAACTGCGATAACCTTGTTTCTTGAAGGCTATCCTTACCTCCAGATATCCACATCTAATGAGGGTCGGCGACTATCCAATACCCAATACTATTTGCAATACCCTTGATATACATATTGTTGGAAAGCTTAGTTTATGGCCGTTATTGTGAGTACAATAACTTAATTTTGTAAATTTTACCAAAACGACTGGTTTCGCCTTGCAGGGTCACATTTAATTTGTTGTCTTATCTTTTTTTTATTCAAAACAATTCGTACACTGTAAAAAGTTTAACGTAAAATTTACAGCAACTTGCTGGCAGCAAATAACCAGCAAGTTGCTGTATTTCACTGTATATGAAATCACAGTACCTATGCCTGATACTGTAAATGCAAACTACAGTAGTACTACCAGTACTGTAATGTATACAGTATTGAATTGTCTACCGTATTTTTAATCACAGTACTTATGGATCATACTGTAACTTAGTACAGTAGTAATACCAGTGCTGTAATATTATATACAGTAATTTTGGGAAATTCATATCCTGCTTTATCTACAGCCAGGATAAATTTGACTAGGCCTAGGTATGGTTTAGGCTACACAAACTTGCATAAATAACCATTGACAACTTTGTTATCAGTTTGAAAAGCAAGTACATTTATTCACTTTTTTCCGTTTAGAAATTCTCGTGTGCTGCATCCTAGCGTTAGACCAAGCGGTTTGCAGTCAGCCTGATCCACCACCACAGCAGCAGAGGAAGCAGCAACTAGCAGAAATAGAAGAAAAAAGATAAACAGTGTTAGATAACAATTTTCAACTGAAACTGAAGGCTACTTACAAGTGAAACTTTAGAATAATCATGTATATATATACACTGTATGTTTTTTGAGTTTACTGTCAAAATGCCAGGCTGAAGATGGTGTTAGCATAACTCAGTTTCGCAAGGTATATTTAGCTGCTAGCGTTAGCCAGCTGGGTGAGCTCATTGATGATGTTTGCATGCAGCAACACATAGCCTAGATATATGTACTGATTACGATGAGTTAACGTTACATAAGTTAGCTGGTAGCAGCTAAACCTCCACGTTAACGTTAACCAGCAGCACATCATCTTCAGCCTAACATTGTGACAGTAACATACTAGGCCTAGCGAATGTTTTATATAAATTATATGAATATAATAAACTATAACTTACTGAGAACTAAGGTAGGCCTAATATAAATGAGACTGCCAAAAGCGTTAACGTAACATAAAACATTAACGCGTTAATGCCACCTTCACAGCAACAGCAACTATGATAACTAGCCTAACGTTACTTACTTAGCAGAGTTGATCCAACAAGCATGGATGAGTTTGTAAGTTAGACAGTACAACGTACATAGACTGTACACATGCCCGAATTTAATGTAGTACAATTTCACAATGAAACATTAACGTTACATAAATAAATGCTTGCTTACCATTAAGGTGGAGCTGCGAACTTGACAGAGTGCTGAACACCGTTGGTCTGACTGACTGAACTGTTGCTCAAAAATGATCTCCCAGCGCCCGGACAGTTCAAACGTCGTCGCTGCGCGGTGCAATTTTTTCAATCACCACGTCAAAATTTCCCAGTAAACCATAAATCCATGACTTTTCAATATCTTTTTCAAAATGATGATTTGGATGGGAAATCAACATAATATCAATGTCACCTTGCTATCCTGGAGCTTAGCAAAAAGAAAACAGAAAACTCCAACTGATTTTCCGCCATGTTTTTTCAAAATTTTCAAAAAAAGCTGACAAGTGAGGGAGGAGTCAGATTTATTACTGTGTTATGATTCGCAGCAAATTTTTATTACTGTAGTTTGACCATTTTTGACCATAATTCATAGCGAAACTACAGCAACATACTGTATTCACAAATACAGTACACATTTTTCTCAAAAACAGCAGTGATGCTGTGAAAATCACAGAATCTTGTTACAGTGTAGGTATCCATACTCAAGTCTAATTACCACCAGACACAAATCATCACCTAGGTTAAATCCTCTCTCTCTCTCCAAAATCTCTTCCTCTGAGATGCACGCGCTATATAATTTAGGCTACCCGACATTTCAAATGTGACTCTCTAATCAACTTGTTTAGCTCTTAAACACGAAAAATACACTGTTCAACGGAGCTGGTGTGTGTGAGGCGGACTCTTGTACTCCTTGAGACGCGACCAGGGGCGGAGCTAATGGTTCACTATAGGTGGTGCGACGATCTTTAGTGGGCCTCTATACTGTCGGTGTTTATCCCAACATCATCACTTAACAGTATGTAATGTAGGCTACAGTCTATGGACGAATACAACTTACCTGAGGTGTTCACACCCTGTGACGTAACAACAAAAACATGTTTTCTTTTATTTTTTATTATTACATTGTGTGATCAATATGCCAGAGTAAATGCACGGAGTGCAAATAGCATACACTGATATTTGTACCAGACGGGGTATTAATGCTGTAGAACACATTGATGTGTGCACCGGGGTACGAATAGCATACATTGATATTTGTACCAGACAGGGTATTAATAGACAGCTGATCTATTCACACCCTGTGACGTAACAACAAAAACATGTATTTTTTTATTATTACATTGTGTGATTAATATGCCAGAGTAAATGCACAGGGGTGCAAATAGCACACACTGATATTTGTACCAGACGGAGTATTAATAGAACACATTGATGTGTGCACCGGGGTACGAATAGCATACATTGATATTTGTACGAGACGGGGTATTATAACACATTCCTGTGTGCACCGGGGTACGAATAGAATTAACTTCTAATTGCACCAGGGTACGGACTGCTAATTGTACCAGGGGTGCAAATAGCCTTAAGGTAATTACCCTTAAAAAATGCAACTGATCTCAGCTGGTATTCTGTCTATAATGGAGTGGAATGGACATTTCTAAGTGACCCCAAACTTTTCACCAGTAGTGTATTAAAATGTATAGTTTGCATATCTTACCTTGCAGGAGGACCTGTGTGTTGTCAAGTATCCCGTCTCTTGACTGAGGTTTTTAAAAGCAGCCAGTCCGTTTTGTCTTCCTGAAACCAAGATTCCACTCATGTGAGGAAGGACAAAGCGCAGTGACGTGCACTGCAGTTTATCTTTATGAGTTCTGAAAATCTATACTCAAGTAAAAGTACAATTATTACTCCCTTCAAAAATTACTTCAGTAAAAGTAAATATTCCCAACTGAGAAATCTACTCAAGTAAAAGTAAAAAAGTACTCTGTTAATAAATTACTCAAGTAACAAAAACATCCACGTTTTCCCTACTTAAATACAGTTGCACGAGTAGTTGATAAAAATGTGTGAGGTCACACAACATGAAACGTGGCGATTTTACAAGCGAATAAACAGGAGAACTACAATGTGTGGCGCATTAGCACTTGGGAGTAGCCTACTTCGACCTAGCGTAGTAATATTAATTAACACCTAATTGTAGATCCTATCCACCGTTTGCAGCGAAGCTGAATTCTGTGACACATGAAATTACTATAATACTTCTGCTTGTTATCACAACCCTTCACAATGCATGTTATAACCATGATTGTTCACAATCTACTTTACCACTACCTGCTACTTTGCTAAGTCAACTCAAACTAACGCCAGCAGGGCAGGTTGTCTCTATTTACGGAAATGACTGTGTGTGTGCCTCGGAGGGGGAGCGGTCGGCTGAGGGGTCGATCCAGGTCTGTGGTGGATAGGATCTACAATTAGGTGTTAATTAATATTACCAGAGCCCGTCTACGGAGAGCCTGGCCACTCCGTATTAAGTCCCATTGTACCAAATTTTGGTTGCAGTTCCACCAGATTTCCACTGGGGGCGATCGCCATGAGTGCAGAATGAATGGGAGTCAATGGAGCTAGACGGCTAAATTTGTCTCTTTCACCTGATTGTCGTTGACAAATCTCAGATTTGATTGTAGTTTGTATAACTTCAACATGGGTTATAGGTCAAAAATTGAATGAACGAGTACTTATGTCCTTTTGATTTCTTACAGTTTGGGTCGTTGTTGCCCATAACACGCTAGCATTGTGCTAATGAGTGACATCATTGACACGTTTGAAAGGCTTTTTAGAACAATTAAGTGACTTTAAAAAATATAATACTTCACAAAGTGTATTTTCTTTGCCTCCCCTTTCGAATACAATATTCAAATTACTTGAAAAAAAAATATATCCCGAGAAAAGTGGATTTTGAGGGGTACAGCTCCATAGACCTCCATGCATTCTGCACTCGTGGACGAGCGCCCTCATGTGGAACCACAGAAGGAACTGCAACCAGTTCAGAAACCGGAAGTTTTCCGAGAGTGGCAGTTCTCCCCTTATTAGACATTCTCTGATATTACTATGCTAGGTCGAAGTACTCCCAAGTGCTATTGCGCCACACATTGTAGTTCTCCTGTTTATTCGCTTGGAAAATCGCCACGTTTCATGTTGTGTGACCTTACACATTTTTATCAACTACTCGTGCAACTGTATTTAAGTAGGGAAAACGTGGATGTTTTGGATTACTGCTATCTTCCTCCCTCTATGGCTACGTCTGAGCCCGCTAGCATAGCAACATGCTAACACATTCGCGCCGCGACTAGAGCGTTTGAGTGCACGTACCGACACGGGAGAGGTATGACTCAACTCGTGAAAGTTAAGGTAAGAACATATATATTAAGTGGTTATGAATTGAAAAGCAGTCACTTCCAATCCATTGCCAGCTGATTCTTCTGCTTTGCATTGCTAGAAGTCAAATTAATGTCATTTTGGTCCCCAAATGAAAGTTTACACTCATTCACAACAAACATGTAACGTTCAGGGAACGTTCCCTGAATGTTTGCTGAAGGTTACACAAAATGAATTATTTAGAGGATGTTCTGGGAACGTTTGCAGAACTTACCTCAAACACAAAATGAAACCTTTAGAGGATGTTCTGGGAACATTTGCGGAACACTCCCTAAATCCTAAAATTGTTTGCTGGGTTGTCATCCCAAAATAAACCCTAGGTCATGGGTCACCAAACTAAGGCCCACGGGCTGACTCAGGCCCGCCCCTTTGAATGGCCCCCCAGCCCCTCTGCCCGCCACTACTTAAACCGGCCCTATGAGGCAATACCCAAAAGTCGTCATGGCCTATTTTTTTTAATTGCTTTTTGGAAAATAATTACATGTCTGCATCTGGGATTTTGTTGATTTTTTTAGTTAAAAATTGATATTTAGTTATAAAATGAACTATATTTGCCGAATTTTTGTTACCCGACATGTTCGAGATCAAGCAGTGACAGACAACGCAGAAAACAATGAGGCCTGGTGGTGGTCATTTTGGTCTGGGTCATACAATTCTATGTTATATAGCTCAGTGTTTCTCAAAGTGTGGTCCGGGGACCACTGGTGGTCCGCAAGCTAGCCCAAGTGGTCCGTGAGCAGACGTGGTAAAATATAATATAGATGAGTTGTTTGCAATATTGAACCAACTTGTATGTAAATCCAAACATTTCTGCAACACTGCCTATGTAAGGCATGCCAGTTTAAATCATATAAATTCTCTGACACAATAAGCAAGGTGCAAAGACAATCAGTGAGTAGGCCTATTGTGTAATTTACTGTTGAAGTATGTTTTTTTTTTAGCTAGGTGGTCCGTGAGGCTATTTTTATTGATTAAGTGGTCCTTGGTCTGAAAAAGTTTGAGAAACACTGATATAGCTGACCCGGCCACCCCATCACAGTCAGGAACGATAATGTTTGGTGACCCCTGCCCTAGTACAACTAGTTATACAGCAGATGCGCAGTCAGCTTAAACAGGAGGCTGCGGTCCTTCAATGTCTGCAGTAAGCTCCTCAGGATGTTTTACCAGTCTGTTGTTGCCAGCGTCCTCTTCTATGCTGTGGTATGCTGGGGAGGAACCACGAATAAGAAGGATGCTGGGCGACTAGATAGGCTAGTAAGAAAAGCTGGCTCTGTCGTGGGAGCCGAACTGGAGTGCATCACTTCAATATCAGATAAAAGGACCCTGAGCAAACTGATCAACATCTTGGACAATGAATGTCATCCACTCCACAGCACTATTATAAAGCAAAAGAACTTGATCAGCTGGAGACTTCGCTCACTGCCATGCAGAACTGAAAGGCTGAGGAAGTCATTTGTCCCCAGGGCCAGGCTCGGACTGGTAATCTGTACAACCGGGCAAATGCCCGGTGAGCCGGTCCACCTGTGGGCCGATGACCTCCCGGATTTTTTTTTTTTTTTTAAGTTATTTAGCCTATTTGCGGCCTGTCATGTAGACCTAGGCTTAGCCTATAAATGCAGTTGCATCCATTTGGATTGGGGGGGGACAGGTCAATCATTTTGGCCTCTTCATGACAGGTTCAGTGTGTGTTACGATCGCCCCCCCTGCCCCACCCCTCAAGTGGATTTGTCCAAGCAGCCGCTTGGTTTGTGGGGAAATATAGCCTACGAGTCCATGCATGGTAGCCTAGGCTATATAAGTGCCCTCCGCTGGCTGGTGTTCACATCATCGCAGTTTAACCATAAACAGCAATCAGAGGTATTTAATTTTATTCCATAAATATATTGTTTTTATAGACGGAAGTTGCATGTGCTACGAAGAGCTTCCATTTACTGCACCATGTAGGCTACTGTAGTGCGGTTTGTCTGTCAACAATAAAAAGAAACTCCGGGTACCTACAATTTTCGCACAACTTGGTGGAAAAGTGTAGCACAGGTTAAAGAAAACCTATTCATGTTTGGACTCAAATGGAACTTCAAAGTATTTCCCATATAGTAGCCTTTTAGCTCACAACGACAGTGAAAGTGGAACTTGGAAAGTGGAAGTCTCTCCACCGAGTGTTACATTAGATGCACAATCAATCGCGAAGTCGATGCACGAAAAAGTATCAACTGGTAGGTTAGTAACGGAAGGTAGCCTAATTTTGCAAAATGTGATAACGCACACAAACTTGGGCAAAAAACGTTTAGTATACACTTGTGGTGATAGCCTACAGTTAATGTGAATCGCTGACTATAACCAATGTAGAAGATTTGCACCAAATAGGTAGCCTGACGAGCCAGACCCACATTGAAATGTAGGGTCTGGGCACTCACCGTTCGCAGTGCTCAGTCCGAGGGGCGGGATAATCAGTTGTCTTTCAAATTCCCTCTGCACGCAATAGGACAGCGGCAGCGCTATGAGTCCCATGCGTTTCCCACCAGCGGAGCTAGTTGGCTAGTTCAAACGTTTGCCAACTTAATAAAAGCTTAACTCGTGTCACACTGTTTGCCAGCAGCAAGATCCGTCTTATTTGTTTTCAAGTAGCAGGGAATTCAAGCCAAACCGTTGCAACTCTGCCATCAATCATTATGTTAAGCCCACCTAACAACTCTATACACGATTTCATTGGCCTGATTAAGTTTCGATTTCTGGAGCTCACAAGCCAACGGAGAGTTGCTAGACTAGCCCTGGCAGCCGCTAGGGGCGCGTCTAGATTTCTAGGCTACCAAATAGGCCTAAAGGCTGTGGTTGTGTTTCTACAACATGTTGGCACAAATCGTAATTTCTGTCAACTATGACGATCTCCATGCATGTTCAGTAGCCTATATTTTTCATTTAGTCAAGCAGTGACATGTGGTTTAATCAGTGTTGGGCAAGTTACTTCAAAATCGTAATATATTATGTATTACTTATTATTGTCATTTCAAAGTAATTCATTACATTATAATATTACTGTCTCTGAATTGTAAGGCATTACACTACTATTGTATTACTTTTAAGTTACTTTTACCAAAATATCTAGAAATATGGATTTGGAATTCTAAATGCAGTTTATTATGCTCAATGCAGCTCATTGCACTTCTAATGGAGGGTGATGTGGTAAAACATAATGACTGAGCTAGGCTTAAGGCTAACAACAGTAGAATGCAATAGGTGCAGTGATGGCTCATGATGCAATACAAGGAACAATCATAGCCAGAATTTTGTTTAAAGAAGACAAAAGGTCAAAGTCTGGTCAATTGTGATAGAAATGCTGTAACTTTTACTTAGGCCTACTCATTAAAATCAACAGAGAGCCCACTACCTGTATATTGTAACCCAAAACTTAAAGACATGTCAAGATAGGCTACACAGTGCAGCTACTGGCCATTTTGGTGCCCTAACTGGTGAAATACAGTATTAACCTATGTCATCATATGGCCAACTATAAAGATGTAATCTGCTTGTTCCCAGGGATGGGTAGTATTTCTGAAACATGTAATATGTGTTTCAAATGCAAAATAGTAATTTTGTAATTTTAAAAATACTGCAAAATACTATATGTGAAAAACACAAAAAAAGTAGATACTACAGACAGGTGTAATGAATAATTGGTAATTAGGCAACAATGGTTTATGTTTATCGCAATCAGCTAATGTGAGAACAGCTGTGTTCAACAACACTTACAGCTTTTCAGTGACAGCTATTGCTGAAGCATCAGCTCTGGAAAATGTCAGATATCTCAACCACAATGACATCAATAGATGGTAAGGTGTTGAGTGTACCCAGATAGGTCAGTCACTTAGGCCTACCATATATTGTCACAGGTGACAAGCTAATCATCGCAAAGTGTTGTGCTAATGCTGGGAACAGGCAGGGATGGGCAAAAATACATCAGAATGTATTTCTAAATAAAATACCTAATACCCTCATTTTTAATGTATCAAAATAAACTACAAAATACAGTAGGCCTAACCATATTACGTATGTATCAAAATAAAATACTGTATTTTTGTATTTAGAAAATACTCAAAATACTTTTTTCAAGGAAGTATGGAAGCACTGCAAAAAAAGCTTTTTTTTATCCCAAACATTTAGCCTATTAAAACTATATAGTAAAAAACAATACAATTTGGCCCCTGTCGTATACCATATGCAAGTTCATGTAGTGTGATCAAAATTAAGAATAATTCAAGAATTTACATTTACATTTAGTCATCTAGCTGATGCTTATCCAAATGACTGACAGAGCTTTCAATTAACCACATTATAATCAATAGGCCAAAATCATAATTGTGTATCTGTGCCAAAATTCGTAATTCAAGTCCAGTGCAGAACTGAATAAGAAAATCTTGTATCTATGTATCTATGTAAGCTATGTATCTTGAAGTTCCAGTATGTGAGAGACTTGACGTACCTTAATATCTCCAACCTCAAGTATGCAGCTAATAAGGAAATAGAATTGTTATTTAATTAAACAAGGTGAACTTCTCCCCACTGGAATGCAGAAAAGGATGCTACAAGGAAGGGAATTCAAACACACTCAACACCTTACCATCTATTGATGTCATTGTGGTTGAGATATCTGACATTTTTCTGTTAAAGATTAGCATGGAGACAATGGGACATGGTTGCCTTTGTCAGTGTCCATATGGTCCTTATGTGAACTTGCACAGGTCAATTTGCTCATCTTTACTTGCGTACCACTTCACACCAGTGCTTCAGACCAGAGCTGATGCTTCAGCAATAGCTGTCACTGAAAAGCTGTAAGTGTTGTTGAACACAGCTGTTCTCACTCCATTCACACAGAGCACCTTAGAGCACCTTACCATACCTTACTATGCACAGAGAATCACAGGCTCAGTCCCTGCCTCAGTCATTGCAAACGCCTCTGATTTATTAATCACCACTATGTGGATACTGTTTTTAGAATTGATTTAGATTAAGTGTTAGTATAATTTGTATTTTTGTAATTTGTATTATAGTATATTTTTATATATTGTATTAAGTGTTAGTATAATTTGTATTTTAGTATATTTAGCATATTCGTTATCTTCTACTGTCCTTACTGCTTAGCTGTGTTTTTATATTATATACTTTAATTACTCTTTCTGCTGTTAAAGAATGTGTTTGTGTTGTATGTATGCTGCTGCTGAGACCTTGAATTTCCCCTGGGGATCAATAAAGTATCTATCTATCTATCTATCATTAGCTGATTGCGATAAACATAAACCATTGTTGCCTAATTACCAATTATTCATTACACCTGTCTGTAGTATCTACTTTTTTTGTGTTTTTCACATATAGTATTTTGCAGTATTTTTAAAATTACAAAATTACTATTTTGCATTTGAAACACATATTACATGTTTCAGAAATACTACCCATCCCTGGGAACAGGCAGATTACATCTTTATAGTTGGCCATATAATGACATACTTAGGTTAATACTGTATTTCACCAGTTAGGGCACCAAAATGGCCAGTAGCTGCACTGTGTAGCCTATCTTGACATGTCTTTAAGTTTTGGGTTACATATACAGGTACAGGCTCTCTTTGATATATAAGCCTAAAGTTGCAGCATTTCTATTGTGAGACTTTGACCTTTTGTCTTTTTTTAAACAAAAATTTGGCTATGATTGTTCCTTGTATTGCATCATGAGCCATCACTGCACCTATTGCATTCTACTGTTGTTAGCCTTAAGCCTAGCTCAGTCATTATGTTTTACCACATCACCCTCCATTAGAAGTGCAATGAGCTGCATTGAGCATGATAAACTGCATTTAGAATTCCAAATCCATATTTCCAGATATTTTGGTAAAAGTAACTTAAAAGTAATACAATAGTAGTGTAATGCCTTACAATTCAGAGACAGTAATATTATAATGTAATGAATTACTTTGAAATGACAGTAATAAGTAATACATAATATATTACGATTTTGAAGTAACTTGCCCAACACTGATTAAACCACATGTCACTGCTTCCAAATCTAAATGTTTGGGTTCAGTTTATGAAGTGTTGCTACAGCATGATACTGTGTGTTTGTTATTTATGGGGGGGAATCAGGGGGGGATTTTGGTATCGGTGGGCTTGTGTGTGTGTGTGTGTGGGGGTTGTCGGTCCAGTAGTGGGCCTGTCCAGGAGAAAATTGCCAGGGCCGAATTTTGTTCCCAGTCCGACCCTGCCCAGGGCCATTGAACTGTTCAATGCTTCACTAAAGGGAAGAGGAGAGATAGACTTCTCTACATAGTCTGTCTGCCTCTCCACCCTCTCCATGTTTGAGTACTGACTGCCCACTACTGTATTACTACTGTTTTACAACTGTTTTACTACTGTCCACAGCCTAATGTTTTTACTACTGTTTTACTGCTACACTGTTTTTCATGCTATGTTAGCACACATGACCAATGGCTTCTGATACAATACTGAAGGGCTGTAACCCTATTACCTCAACCTATTCCTGCACTGACATAGTTTTTATATTACCTTGTCTACATTATACATTACTCTCTTATTTGTCCATATTATTTATGCTGGTCTCTAGACCTTATTCTTGCATTGTTGCACTGTTGGACTACTGTTGGACTACTTTTTGCACCTTCACCATGACACTCACTCTTACCTTACCATGCACACAGAATTACAAGCCAGTCCATTTTGTCTTCCTGAAACCAAGATTCCACTCTAATGTGGAAGGACAAAGCGCAGTTACGTGCACTGCAGTTTAATTTTAGCATACAGTACCTGGAATAACCTGTTTAAGCAGACTGCACATCTGCTGTATAACCAGTTGTACTAGGGAAATGCTGATGTGACACTAGGCCAGGGGTGGGTAGAGTTCTGAAAATCTATACTCAAGTAAAAGTACAAAAATTACTTCAGTAAAAGTAAATATTCCCAACTGAGAAATCTACTCAAGTAAAAGTAAAAAAGTACTTTGTTTATAAATTACTCAAATAACAAAAACATCCAAGTTTTCCCAGTTGCACGAGTAGTTGATAAAAATGTGTAAGGTCACACAACATGAAACGTGGTGATTTTCCAAGCGAGTAAACAGGATAACTACAATGTGTGGCGCAATAGCACTTGGGAGTACTTCGACCTAGCGTAGTAATATTAATTAACACCTAATTGTAGATACTATCAGAGCCCGTTTACGGAACATTTATTAAACATTCTCTGATACTATCCACCATTTGCAGCGAACCTGAATTCTATGAAACATGAAATCACTATAATACTTCTGCTTGTTATCACAACCCTTCACTCAACTTGTGAAAGTTAAGGTAAGAACATATATTAATACTGACATTGGGTGGCGTGTTCCTTTAAGATCAATTTCCAAAAGGTGATTTTTTTATTCCTCATTTTAGTCAACTTTAGCATGTGTGTGCTAACTTTGTCACATCACTGTTTATCCACAAAATATATTTCTGATTCTGATATGCTTTACGATTCACAGTACTAACTGTGTTGTCTTTGGTCATTGCAAAGCCAGCTTGATGGCTGTTTACAAATGCACTATAACCCCTCATTAAATTGTCAATTTTCTATTACAGACCTAAGCTAGAATTAGAAGAAAGCAGTTTAGACATTAGCCAGCATTTTTTTACCCATTTCTGTATTAAAAGCTACCCATAATGTTTTATAGGTTCTTGTGGACTGGATGTTTAATATCGGGTAGGCCTACCAAACAACTATCTATGTGCTCTGTAAGCCCTATCCACGAAGACCAGTACTCTCAGAGGTACACCTGATATTACAAGGAACATTTCACTCAATGTGGAATTGAAAAGACATGTTATGTAAAAGAGTTTGTGAATGTCATGTAGAAGTGTATTTTTGTATGACACCACCGAGTGCCATATGTTTCAATGACTTACTCTATTACTATAAAGCTTTCAATGATATTTCATATTTAGTGTGTAGCCCATCATATATAGAAAACAATATGTATGCTTTTATTGTATTAGTGATGTAAAGAAAGTTACTTTTGGAGTTTGGAACACTAGAAATTTCAGTAGGCTAAAATTGTACTGCTTACAGGTTTCTCCATTGGAATGAGAGCAGACATTCTCTGTCTGGAGTATTTTGGGTTGAATTTAAGCAGATATGTAAAGTGCCTAAGTAGAAATACTTAAGTACAGTCATTGGCGTACCTTATCTGTGCTGGGCCCCGGTTGGGGGTGTGGTGGTGTGGGCCCCCCTCCGCACCTGGGCCCCGGTGAACCACATCGACTCCACCGTTGTTACACCACTGTATACAGTACTTTAGTATGAATGGAGAGTATTTACCTGAGTTTTTATTTGTCTTCGTACTTTTACTTTTACTTCACTACATTTTTTTAATTAAATGTATACTTTTAATCCACTATATTTTCATTAGCAGCATTAAAGGAGAACTCCAGTCAATTTCAACACGTAACTCTGTTGTTTGGGGTCACGGAGTCAGTAGTATTTTTGTTACAGCTATTAGCTGGTTTGATTTGCATTGAGCTCAATGAGCATCAAACCAGCTAATAGGCTAACTGAAATAAAACCATGCCAGTCTCTAGGTATGGTGAAGGGTATGTGATGATGTGGGGCTATTTTAATTTCAAAGGCCAAGGGAACTTTATCAGCATGCATAGTATCCTGGATCCATGAAATAACTGGCCTTTAAAAATACAAATCTGCCTGCCTCTATGGGAATTTAACAAAGGGGTGCCAATACTTATGTATTTTAAGGAAGAATATTTATTTATGATACATTATTCATTCACAAAGAAAATTGGTGTCTTTAAAAGGTTGGATATTTCCTCATTTTTTTTCTTAAGGCATTAAGATCAATTTCCAAAAGATATATATATATATACCTCTTTTTAGTCAACTTTAGCGGAGGTGCCAATAATTCTTCCCATTCTCTCCCCCTCCCTTCTTTGTGTGTCATGTCTTCAATCTGTAATTGGAATCTAACCTATTTTACAGATTGTTGCAACAGTAGGCCTGTATCATTGATGTGGCACAAAGTATTGCAATATTTGTTTATGATTTAATTTTGTTACATACTTCTGCTCTGTTTATATTGATTTTGAAGTGCATATTATGGTGCAAGACCTTGTGTCACAGAGGAAATTGGAATGGAAGTCCAAGTCAAGTACAATTTTACCATGCCAAGATAGCTGCTGAGACTCCCAGTATACAAAATGTGATATATGGTAGAAATAAATCTCTCAATGTACTGTAGAATTGAATCGCAATAGCTGTATGGTAAGAAAAAGAAATGCAATAGACTTGTTAACACTAGAACTGCCAAGAATATAAAAACTAACTAGGCATACTAGAACTACCAAGGTGGTCATTTTGACCATTGGAATTTAAACTCAAAATTGAAGAAAAAAATTAGCAGTCAAAATGACCCGTCACTGCCTTTCTAGTGTTAAGTTTGCCTACAAAAAAGCTCCCATCTTTGCCCATATAAGACCTGGGTCAATGTTTTTTCCCCTTTGAATAATTGCGCCTGTCAAACTCTCGATGATGAAGAAGTCTGAAATGCTTGTTTGATGTTGAAGTGTGATGTTTTGCCCTACACACTTTTG
This sequence comes from Alosa alosa, assembly GCF_017589495.1. NCBI lineage: Eukaryota > Metazoa > Chordata > Actinopteri > Clupeiformes > Clupeidae > Alosa > Alosa alosa. The sequence continues at coordinate 31,589,323 of NC_063200.1, forward strand.
CCATCTGAAGTTGAGTGGGTTTTATGACCGGCGATACCTTAAGACGGCAAACTTTGATTTGATTAACTTGCAGTGCAACTTAGTATTGTATAATCACCTCTGTAGCAATATTGCAGCCCTTTGTCTGTGAACAGATCAATTGTCTTAGGGATGTATGCTGAGATATACACACAACACTGGGTGTTTAAGAAACATGGTGGGAATTATCTTTTTGGAGGTGGAAATTTATTTTTAGAGCCCCTGCATTCTCTCGCAATATGCATTAAGTTCCCTTGCAATAATTTTTGCGTCCCCCTCGCAAAGTCAAAAGTAATGTGTTTTAGGCATGTAAAGGGATAAGTCCCCCTTCCACCTTGTCCTTCTCAAACCTGTAAATGAATTGGTTTGTTTTTGGCCTACAGTCATACAAGAAGGGAAGCGTGTAGTGATTGTCGATTCAACTCTAGTAGGTCAACTTCATTCACACATTGGAGCCTATAATTACCACCAGAAACCTGTTTTTCACATTGTGTGTGAATGGGGCTCTGTTGAATGGGAAAGTTATGTTCACAAGATTTGGCACCATCTTCTACTGGCTCACAAGAATCACAGCCCTATCACCTGTTTATGTTTCTTGTGACAAGATTTTTATTACACACCCAAATCTTCAATAAATATTTGAAGTTGTGGATGGTGGAACACTTGTATTCTTGAAGAGTGCTATGATAAGTAAACATCCCCTTGGAACCCTATAAGTGGACTTGTGTGACATACTGTTCATACACACATGTAGACATGCTTACAGAAAGAGATAGTGGGGAAGAAAGGAGAGAAGTTTAAGTGGAAAGCAACTGTGATTTTCCATTCAAGGTTTCCACAGTAAATAATTGATTATTCTGGTCTGATGCCAGCCAGTCCATGGCTTCACTTGCTTTATCTCCAAATCTTACGGCCTCAATTAATGTGCTGAACAGCTACGTCATTATTAATAAGGATCACAGGTCAGGTAACCCCACATATCTTTGATCAATAACGAATACATACAAAGAGTGTTTAACCCAAAAACATTTTATTATAAGGAAAATGAGTAATATGCAGTGGTAGTTCAGATTACTTTTAATCAATCTTTTAGTTATGAAAAGAATATCAATAAACCATCTGCTTAATGTACCTTTAAGTCTGAATGTCTGGGTCTGTGGAATACACCATACAGCACAATGCTCAACGCAGTATGGCACTAGCACACTACAGCATGAACCTCCCAGCATCTCACTCACACACACACACAGTCACACAGACAGCAAATAGTGACAGCTACATCAAATACAACCCCCTCCACATTAATTGACACCCCTGGTAAAGTTTAATAAAAACAGGTATAACATAATTTGGTGATTTATCTTAATCTCACAGTGGAAACAATAAGGAATAATCCAACATAGAAGAGGAGCAACTTCCTATTTCACTATTTCATCAAATAAAGTGACAGAGGACAAATGAGTATTTTGTTGTCAGGAAATGACCCTAAAAAGTGGCTACTGACAAAAAAGCTTGCATTTACAGTTACAACAACAATCAACAAGTCCCAACTGGAAATGTAAAAACAAAACCACACACAGTGATGATGGAAATAGAGGGAAACAATTCCATAAGGATCACCATTGGAGAGTTAAAGAAAAAAAGGAGCATCTTGGGCTCACCAAATCTAAAGAGAAAATCTTCAAAAGTTATTTCTAATAGGTTATTTAGAGGGCATGTCAGGAAAAAGCATTTCCTGCCATTTATTTACAAATATAAGTGCTGGAGTTATTGAATTCTAGAGAAAACCGAGCTCTTTGGCAACAAACAGCCAGGGGGCTTGGTGTACATAAAAGAATGATCATGCTGAAAAGAGCCCCATGCTAAATATTTTGGAGGGTCTCTGATTTTGTGGGGCTGTTTTTGTTCCAAAGGCCCTAAAAACCTCATCAGGGCGCATGGAATCATGAACTCCAAGGAATCTGAATATTTTCAACAAAAATCTGTCAGTCTCTGCCAAGACATTAAACGCTGGTTATGATCGGGTCATCCAGCAATACGTATATCCAGATTTAAACACAAAAATTGCTAATTGAACACAAAAATTAAGAGCCATCTCTGAACCCCAGGGCTTGACAGGAGAACACACAAGTGAGGAGCTAGGAATCTGGCCGATCTGAAAGGATTTGTAAAGAGAAGATTCTCAAATCTCTTGCTTTGTATTCTCCAACTTTATGGACTGTCACAGAAGGTTACGTGCTGTTTAATTGGAAAAGGGAGGCTATACAAAGTATAAAATGCATGTGTTTTTGTTAAAAATATTTATTTCTTAATGAGATGTTATTGTTTCTCAGGATAAATTTGCTTCCCTTCAAGATTGGATTTCATTGTGAGACCAAGACAAATGACCAAAAGATGATTTTTCTGTTACCTCCTTTTACTCAACTTTAGTAGAGCTTACAATACATGTGGAGGGCACTGTATGTACACAATTCACCAAATCATTTGTTCATTGCTCATAAAAACAAAACTCCAGCGGCAAACACAACTTTAAATGACAATCTACCTTTCATCCACAAACATCTGATCAGGTCTCTCCCTCTCTCTCTATCATACACCCACTCACACACATCCCAAGCTTCTTTCCCAGTGAATCATTAAAAGAAAAAAAACATAGCCATCACTGGTTCAACAAGCACACAGTTGTTGAAATGGTAGTCTCCCTGGCAGAATCAAGCAGCGTTCCCTGAAAGGGTTGCAAGAGTCTTTGAGTCTCAATAAATAGCCTATCCGTCTTGTGGATACACATGTGAGATGCATAATACAAGGTTGAGGGTCCACTCATGACGTTAGCGGATGGAGCGACATTTAGAAACTAAAGTGCCTGAGGGTCACTGCACAGGACTGTAACAGAGGTATTATCTTCCATATCCCAGGGTTTCATTCACTCTTGCTCTCGCTCTCTAGCTCTCTCTCTCTCTGTCACTCACACACGCACACACACAAACACACACAGTGCAGTATTCCATAATGGAGAATTTGTTTAGTGCTGGACAGTGTAGTAATGAGTGACTGACTGCTTCAGTATGCCTCTCGTACGTACTTAGTGAAATTCTCTTCCCAATATCATATATCGGCTCAGAAGGGCACTACCCCCTAGTCTACCAAACTACAGTATTGTGAATCTAGGTGTAGTGCACAAATTCAAAACAATCATCTTCCATTCAAGAGTCAGGAGTCATTTCCCATTGCTCCAAGGGTTTACAAATGGTCTTCGGGTGGCATAATGAGGACTGCACTGTGTGTCCCAAGTTGAGACCCGTAGTGGTGCCTTCTCTGTTCTTAGGTTGAGTGGTAGCGGGCAGGGAGATGCAGGTGAATGTGGGAGTGCAGGGATGAGAGTTGAGCAGTGTCTGTACAAGGGTACAAAACAGCGTCTAGTTAAGTCCAGTCCAGTCCAGCATTGCTCCCTTTCCTGTAGTAGCCTACGCACAGTGGTGCTATTTTAACCTTTGCTTCATTTTGCACGTTCTCCTTTTCCAGCAGTCGCTCCCAGATTTATTTTTTTACTTTCACTCCTGCATGCTCCATCTCCAAGATGGGTGTCCCTCTCTGAGACACCCATCTCTCTTCAACTCTCATCTCTGCACCACTCTCCCTTCTGTCTTTTCTTTCCTCCTTCCATCTCTGCATTCTCCCTCTTTCCTCCTCGCTCACTCTCTCTTTCTCTCTCTCTCTCTCTCTCTCTCTCGTCTGAGATCAGGAGTACTTGGTGTTGGAGATCTTCTTCCAGAGCAGCGTCTTGAGGTTGTTGAGCACCAGTGAGTGGTGCACCTCCATCTGGCTGGCCAGGCCGCTGAGGGTGACGCAGGTGCGCAGCTGCTTGTCCAGGTCGGCGTGGAGGTCAGCGGGGGCGCCGAAGAGCAGGAAGCCCTGGAGCAGCGCGCACACCTTGGCCAGGTTGGGCTGCACCACCTCCGTGTTGCACTGGCGCGCCAGGCGGTCGCAGGTGGCCGTGCAGTCGCGGCCGTACGTGCAGTCGGCGTTGGTCTGGCACGGGCGGCCACGGAGATGGCCCCTCACGGCCGCCTCACTGGCCACGCCGCGCAGGTCGGCCATCTTGCAGTCGTACTGCTGGCTGTAGCCCACGCGTGCCGGGCCCGAGTCGCACATGAGGAAGCTGCCGTAGGCGCCGTGGAAGGCGTCCTCCACGAACTCCAGCAAGCCGATGCTGATGCGCGCCCGCCGCGGCCAGGCGGGGGCCAGCCAGCGGTTGAGCGCCACGCCAACCGCCTCCGGGACCACGGGATGCAGGGCGGGTGGCACTTCCAGCCGCCAGAGGGCGCCGTGGGCCACGCGCTCCGTCACGTAGAGGTGGCCACAGAAGCCGAGCAGGCGCGGCGTGTGCTCGCGGCCGGCCAGCGCTAGCAGCACTAGCAGCTCGGGCACCTGAAGCAGCGCCCACACCGACTTCGCCTCGGCCAGAGACACCTTGCCGTCCTGGTTGACGTCAGCCAGTGTGACCACCCGTGCTACCAGTGTACTAAGTGATGCTTGCTCTCCCAGACTATCCTGTGGTGGAACATGTGTAAAAAGTAAGACAGATATGGTTAAACGAAGAACAGAAGCTTAAAACAGTTCATTAAACAACATATTTTTGCAGTTATAAATGTCCAAATGTATAGCATAGATACATTAGATAAAGCTGTCTGGTTAAATAGTGCAAGTATAACATATAATAGCCATTTCAAAAGTGTCAAAATGTTTTTCCAAATATCATTCATAGCTTGAAGGAATACGACAGCCAGTCTGACACTCTTAGGTTAGCTTAGCATAATTCACTAGAAGTGGTACACCAGTTAGCCTATAGCAGAGCCTGTTTACGGAGAGCCGGTTCACTCCCCATGAACTCCATTGTACCTGCAATCTGTTGCAGTTCTGCTAGGGGCGATCATGAATAAGTGCAAAAACAATGGGGGTCTATGGAGCTAGACGGATACATTTGTCTCTTTCAGCTAGTTGTCGTTGAAAAATCGAAGATTTGATTGTGGAGAAACACAATCAAGCAAGCTCAATATGGATTATAGGTCCAAAGTTGAAGTAAGTTTAAGTACTTACGTCCTTACGATGTCTTACAGGTTGGGTCGTTGTTGCCCACAACACACTAGCTTTCTGCTAATGAATGTCATCATTGACGCATTTCAAAGGCTTTTAGAACAAATAAGTGACTCAAAAAATATAATACTCCTGCGGTGTGTATTTTCTCTGCCCCCTCTTTCGAATGCAACATTCAAATTTCTAGACAAAACATTATATCCCAAGAAAAGTGGATTTTGAAGGGTACAGCTCCATAGACCTCCATTCATTCTGCACTTATTCGTATGGGCCCTCACGTGGAACCAGAACAGGAACTGCAAACAGTTCAGAAACCAGACGTTTCCCGAGAGTGGCGGTTCTCCCCTTATTAGACATTCTCTGCCTATAGCTAAAAGTGAGCTGTAACTCACTTCAAGTCAATTATGCTTAGCTAGGCTAATGGTGTCTGACTAATTTCTCCAAAAAAAAAAAACCTGTTTCTCTAAAAGGCCCAGTTGAGGATAAGAAATGAGACATGAAGAGAGTTCAGTCTAATTGTACAACTTTCTACGGTATATATATTTTTAGTATTTTTTCCATTACATATTTGTAATTTTTCTTAACAAAAATAGAACTGAGTACAAATGAATCAGCACTCCTCAGTCAGGCACTGAGGCCACTGTAATCTTTTTTGACTCTCATGTGACTAAAGGTGAAAAAAAAAAAAAAAAAAAAAAGTTATAGTTTATTTTCAAAAGTTAAAAGTTATTTTCAAATATAACACATGGCTTCTCAGTAAGAAAAAGAGGGCAGGACAGGTTAAAGAGCAAGCCAGACATGTTGGAGAGGAAGGACGGACAGACCTTGAGGAAAGAGTGCAGCATCTCTCTGAACTCGTCCATGGAGGTGCCCCGGGCCGGCTTGTCAAAGAGGCTGCTCTCCGGCCGCAAGGCAGAGCCCGGGACGCCCTCACCACCGGCTGCCTCCTCAATTCCGCACTTTATAACCACTGCCTTCTCCTTCCACATCCCATTGTATACCTGTAAATATCATCAGAAACTGTAAGCACTCAACTAGTTTTCAATTAAATTCAATGTTTTTGTTTGTTTGTGTTAAATGTTTGTTTATGTCTTAAGCTTATTTTTACATTTTAGGTGGGATAGATTCAGGGTTCAGAGGGAAAAGTGACTCCCTATTTCAAGCTGAGAGAGTTGCATTGTTTGTTATTCCTAGTTCATTCCTTGTAGAGCCTGGTTAAAGCTGACAAGGAAAATATTTTTTACCTCGTTGCTTTGTTAAATAAGACGAGTTTGGTCCATGAGAACAAAACTACCATGAACCACAAACACTTTAGTTTCCTCCTTAATATTTTAATCTCTTGACTTTGAAATGAACATTATGACTGCCGGTCTTTCTCCTTTTTAATGGTCTGCTTTGCATGAACTGATATTTCTCTCAGGATATGCAAATGTAGTTGTAAATGAAACCCTGATCTTGATTCTTTAATCATTGCATGACTGCATCGCTATCTATCTGTAGTACAACACTATAACCAAAACCCTATGGCTGTCACCATGGTGACCTTCAACTCACTGCTAAATGTGCTTTGTATGTGTATGTCTCTGTTACTATTGGTTGGGACAAGCACCTGCTGTGCTGCAAGTGGAGTACAGGCGATTAAAGGGACACATCTGAGTATCACTGCAGGATGAGGGTGAAGCTATGGGGTGAAGGGTGAAGGCCTTTTGTATGTGTTTTTCTGGTAGTGTGTAGTAGATATGCATTGCTGCAAACCAGTGGTTCCCAAATGCTTCATGGCAACCCCAACTATGACATCTACTGTACATCAGTTAAATGTTTAATAATTCAATGACAGAGAGCAAAGCAAAGAGAGTGTGTGTGTGTGTGTGTGTGTGTGTGTGTGTGTGTATGTGTTTTTCTGTACCTGATGTGTTGATGACGTGGACAGACATCTCTGCAGGTTGAGGGTTCTCTCCTCACACAGAGCCTTACATGCTGAGCCAGCAATAATTCCTCTACGGTAGTGGTCACACTAGAGACAAGAGAGACAGGTCAGAGGGTTGTGTGTGTGTGTGTGTGTGTGTGTGTGTGTGTGTGTGTGTGTGTGTGTGTGTGTGTGTGTGTGTGTGTGTGTGAGAGAGAGAGAGAGAGAGAGAGAGAGAGAGAGAGAGAGAGAAAACACAACTTCATTGGCTGTTTAATCTCAATCTCACCATTGACATGACATGTCTTTGCCTACTTAGATGCTTACTCACTTATAGGGTTGTAAAGTGGCGGAAAATTTCCGGACACTTTCCATGGGAAGTTTACTAGCGTGCTAAGCTAACCATCAGCACTGTCTATTGTTTCCAGTCTGTTTTGTTTTTACTAGCGGCTTATGATCACGGCTGATTGCTGTGTGCATGTGATTGACCTATGTGCAGGGTAGAAATTCAACTAAATTTGCATTAAATCAGGTTGTTTTAATTAATATTATGCTGCGAGATGTTTTTTTTTTTTTTTTAAAGAAGCCCTATGCAACAATTTTAGCAAAAATGACCTTAATTATGCAGGTTGAGAGTCGTTCTGATGGTTCTACAACACTTTTTGGGTCGTTTGGTGGGTGCTTCGTCTCCCCCTAGTGCTTTTCCGCGGGAAAAACGAATATGCAACTTTCTGGTCCCGTCCCGATCAAATCCAGATGTGACTCAGTGGAAGTATCCAATCGCGTCTCGAAAATATAGTCAGATTGTAGTTTCTAAGAAGACTGCAAAACGGACTCCAACTTGGCTTTGTTGCTGTTGAAATTGTAAGTAGCCTACCCTTGGGTGAACTTCATTTTTGTAATGTGGTTTGATAGTCTCTTGAACAATGTGTTTGCTCGACCGTTTTATTGTGAGCCCTGTATGTGTTTAGCTTTGTTTCTTGATGGCTAGCTCGCTAGCTAGTGGGGGTTTAGCGTAGCAGTCACACCAAAGTTGCAGGGGGAGCTATGTCGTGAAAAATGCGAGCCCAAATCAGGCGAAAACCCAGAAACAGCAAAGGAATAACCAGACCTGCATAGGGCTTCTTTAACTACATTTAAGTTCCATGTTATAGACTAACTTTCAATATTACAAATTTCTACTTTATTCCCTACCCTGGAAACTCCAGAGTTCTCGCAAGAGCACAATTTGAATTGTCTCTGCGAGACACTCTGGCAATGAGTAAGGCCATCCTTAAAAATATTTTCTTTGGCGTAACCTGACCGACCCTGTCAATTTAGAACCGACCCAAATATTTATTTTTTTCCCCTTTTAGTCCGACCGACTTGCCGGTTGTAAACTTGCGTTAAGACCGACCGATTTTTTTTTATACTCTAAACAACCAATACAAATAAAATACTATTAATTTTAGTAGGCGTAAGTATTGTGAATATAAATTGCCTACATACAAACGATCTCTTAAATAAAACCCTGTGGCGTCATCTCTACACCATTGGTTTACGCATGTCACACTATGGCCTATACGCGTTTCATTCACACAACGACAACTCTTTTACTTGGCACGAACTTCTGGAAGAACTGTGCCCAGATCTTTTCCCATCCTTTCTCCCCTCTAGTCTAACGGTGACTGTGTTAAAGAATTGAAATTGGTTGTGGCCTATTCAGCATTTCTCAAAATATGGGTCCACAACGTGGAGACTGCTGGTCCGCGAAGTCGTGGAGTGAAATTAGGCCCGGTGCTTCGTCTGATAATTTGCTGCGCAGTTGATCAAGATACTTGGACGGACCGACAAAAAAAGAAAACAAACGTTTCTGCTATCGATGTCATTAAACATGGAGCCATACAATAAAGTGGTGGTATGAGCGTTCATTCAATGCAGGCGTCTGCGCGAGAGAAACGGAAACTAATCGATAACGTTGGTATCAAAGCTCCGCTTCAACCTGTTGAATGCTATTTAATTGTTTAACAACACTTAATAGAACGACGTTGATTTTTGGAACTTCCATAGAAACAGAGGAGAGACTGTATAATATAGCACTGAGTATTGTATAGTCAAATTTGAATATAACGTGGCCAAAAGCTATTGGGCAATTCCATGCAAAGGTCATCCTTACCATGGAAAAAAAGTTGTGCATACGCAAATAGAACTGTTGTTAAAATCTAAATTACACTCTTTTTACATCATAAAAATGGTGTGCAACCATACAGAAACAACATTTTTCACATGGTAATATTATACATATTTAAAAAGTGGATAAATGGACCCAAGGTTCAAACAAATTGTGCCATTTGACAAATTCCAGATTGACAAGGGAATGGTAGAGCAATGTCTATGCTCGTCTTGCCTTTAAGTGCACAACTCCTTACATTTGTAAGGCTTTTGTTTTTAAGTCAGCAAGTTCCATGGCCATGTCACATCCATAACGTTTTATAGGAAAGGTTTATGCTACACATACAGTGTTGATGCGACAATGTCCATAGTGTCTGTGCAAAGCTGATTTATATCAATGTAAAGTGTGATGACCAAATTGTGCCACTTTCTTGCTTTTAAAACCTTTAATGGTGCGTTATGGATGTGACATTATGGATGTTACATAATGTGAATTTACAAGACTGGAGACTTTATTATACCTCAAAGCCTAAAAAACATCTGTTCTGGTGGCATGTCAGTTTCAACGCATTTCACCTTAGTGTTTACAATTGACATTTCAAAGATTATTAGGTTGATCAAAACCACAGGGAGGCCTTGCCTAACCATTAGCAAAACAAACATAATATTAAAATACCTCCAGTGATTAAGCCTAGCCATAGCCTATTTTCAAGTGGCCTAATACTTGAAAATCTGAGCGATTATCTTCCTGTAACTGTCATACTGTTGTTGTACAGTAACTGGATTATCGTGTTAGCTGGTGAAGATGGCTGACTTTGCAGCTGGAGTTAACATAGCAACCTCCTTCTGTTGCAGATCTGTTCAGCCTGCCATTCACGTCTGCTTAACACAGTTTAACTTTAAATATGACGCGATATGCCAGCATTTGAAGTGTCAGGTCCTCTGTAGCGAATACCCACAGAGTAACATAAGTAACGGCAGCAATAAACTAGATGTACCGCATAGCGGTACAAAATATGACCGCCTCTCAGTCCTGCATATTCTCTTCGCAAAAATAAATCACGCTTGTCAATTTGTCTCCATTTGCTACCCCTGCAACTCATGTACATGTAAATGAGTGTGTGCATTTGTGAGTTTGCTTTTGTTTATAAGTGTGTGTGTGTGTGTGTGCGCATGCGTGCATGCGTGCCTGTGTGTGTGTTTATGTGTGTGTGTGTGTGTGTGTGTGTGTGTGTGTGTGTGTGCGTGTGTGTGTTTGCATGCGCACATGCGTATGCGTGCCTGTGTGTGTGTGTTTATGTGTCTGCATTCATGTGGGTGTGTGTTTGTGCATGTGTGTGTGTGTGTGTGTGTGTGTGTGTGTGTGTGTGCTTGCCTGTCTGTATGTGTTTATGTGTGTGTGCTTGCCTGTCTGTGTGCGACTGTGCGTGCGTGCGTGCGTGCGTGTGTGTGTGCATGTGCGTGTGTGCACATGTACTTTATGTGTGCAAATCACAAATGAGTGGGTATGGGTTAGGTTGATGCGGGCTCTTGAGACTAACATACTATAAATATTTTGTCATCTTGGGTGCAACGGTTCAGGTAGGGCTAGTTATTTAAGGGAGTGGCCACCAAGTTTCATGTTCCCTGGTGTTTCAGTAACCGGGGAATCACTGACCAAAATTGATGACGGTAAAAAAAAATGTATTTTTTATATTTTAGATGACTTGTTCCTGATTCTTCCTGTGTCTCTTAGTGGGCACTGAGGAAGCAACAATTTCATTGCTAGTTTTTTTTATGATTACTATTTCAATTGTTTCATATCAAAATTCACTACTTAATTATGTGTTTTATGTAGTTTGTCGAGGACTGGTTCAGACACGTCACATTTATAACGTGAAACCGTCACATCCATAACGCCAGTTTTTCCTACATAATGAATTACGAAAATGACGCATAGTTTCAAAAACACACTTTTTGTTTTCATTCAAGTCTCCTTCATGCTACATATATCATAGTTTCGGCAGTTTCCTTCAAAATTCACAGTTTTTGTAGAAAACCTGTAATCTCTCACAAAAGTGTGTCCATTTCATGTCACATCCATAACGCTGATAAAATGCCTTGTATTCTTAGGATGAAATTGATTATATGAAATTTGAGGATTTCTCAGTATTCAGAGGACAGAGGTTACATTAAAAGTTATGCAAAATTAATTCACTGATACTAATTTTGCCCCCACTCTAAGGCATTTTGTTTACCAATATGAGTCCAATTGTCACATCCATAACGCTGGAACTGCCCTATTGTAGCCTTCTTTCTATCTGTTAAAGATCAACAGATCAGTGTTTTACGCCTATCTGCTCGCTGGTATTGTGTTTCCTGAATCCTTACATTCAGGCATTCAAATTAAACTTCATTAAAAAACATGTATTTTTTTTCTCCATTTCCTACCAATGTATGATGCTTGCAGGAGGGAAACATCCCAAAACAATAGCACCCATTTAATTGTTGCTGTTTTGAGAAGTATTTCTTTTCTTATGCAAGCATCATGCAACCACGCAAAAGCAATGAAATTATATCTTACATTAGTAAAGCAGTCCTCTGATGTGCAGGTCACAAAACATTTAAGTGAAAATGCATGTATAATAATATAGGCATAATAATGATGATGATGATAATGACAATTTGATTGGGGGGGGGAGTGGGGTTGGGTATGTGTAGATGAGCCCTATGACCCCAAAGTCTGCCATGACTGGGCCTCAGGTCAAAGAAGTTTGAGAAAGGCTGGTCTACATAACCTGCATCAGATTGAGGTTTGCAATGATGCGCCTGAAGGCACGGGTTGAGGACCCAGTCAGTCACGTCACAATATGCACATTTGTTTAAATTCATACCTACGTAATCACCATGACCAAAATGTAACTTTTTTTTTTACTTTGAATCTTCAAAAAAAAAAAATATTGACCTACCTACCGACCCATTTTTTTATTTTTTTGACTGTTACTGCAAACAAGAATATTTTTAATGATGTACATTACTTTTGCCACTTGTAGCGTGGGGAGCAAGTCACATCAGTGTATCTGATATAGGCGGGCCAGAGGCGAGCTAAACAGATGACAGTCGTAGTGTTTTCCAATTGCATCGAAGACCGGAAAACGTTGGTCGTATAGTGTATCCAATTCACCCTTCGCTAAGTCCCGCCCTCCTTAGTTACTGTTGCCATGCCTGACAAGCTTTAGCACCCTGCACGTCTATTACATAGGGGGAGAACCGGGACTTTTCAATTAAATGTAATTTACAAAGACATCGTACCACACTGAAAGCTAATATTTTGTCACTAGCAACCTACATCTGCCCTCTGTTGGAATTTCATCTCTGAACAAAACCGTTCATGAGTTATTTAAGCAGAAGTTGAATGTGCATTTTGTTTCATTCGACTCTCCTGGCCAGAATGAATGGAACAGGCATGGGGGACGAAAGAAACATACCAAGCTTGTACTTCCCACAACTTCAATATTTGACAACATATCATGAATGGTACTTCAAATAGGTGTTATTTTAAATAGATTGCTGATGGGCTATACATCTTGGTGAACGTCTGTTAACAACTTCTTGCCGTTATCGTGAAGCGTGTATCTCGCGGTTATGGAAATATCATGCATTATGCCATTTTTTTTATAGTTAGAACAATATGTGTTCCCAATTATATCATGTTTCTATAGTGTAACATGTTATTTCACTGTGGGTTAGGGCACCACACATCCAAGTGCCCTTCATGACCCACAGGACTTCAGTCTCCACAGGTTAACATGGCAAAACTCGAAAAGCTTGTCAGACCTCCCGTGCCTAGTGACGGGTTGCTAAGCCACGATTGGCCTGTGGCGGTTTTCGGGTGTGGCTTAGCGAAGGGTGAATTGCGTGCAGTGAGATTTTCAAATGCACGCTTAGTGCTGCCCCTCAAGTTGGGCCATTACATTATTCGTGGCCAGACCCTTAATCTTTCTAGATAACCAGGGTCTGGAATCTCCAATCACTGGAATCTATTTATTCCCATATATTCCCGTTAATTCCCATGGAAAGTTGCAAACTTTGAAAATTCCTGGAATTTTTTTAACCCTCCTCACTTGCAATGACTCTCTCTCTCTTTCTGGTGAGGTCTAGTGCACTTTCACACTCTTGCACACGATCACATGCCCAAATATTTCACACCAGCTCGCAACCACTTGGATTGACACACATACACATTCTACCTCTCCCAATTCTCTCATGTGCAAACAGGAATTTACTCACTGAATATCTAACTCATCATCTCACACACCCAGACCCCGTTTACACGAGCATGTGTATTTTTATAAACGAAGACATTTCCCTACGTTTGAGCCTTTCAATTTAGACGCAAACGGAGAATTCGCCCCGTAAAACGGTTATTTTTTTGATTTTTTTGGAAAACTTTGTTTATGCGTTTGGTTGTGAACTGTGGTAAACGGAGTTTTGGGCAGCCAACGTCACAGTATGCGACAGAAGTACACCAAATGTGCGACCAATGTTTACATTTACATGTTCTCACATGCGACTTTTCAGGGTTCTGATTGGTTAATGTGAGCTTGAGCTTATCGTTAGACTGCCACTGTGGTTTGGCGTGCTCATGACAAGAGACAAAGAGACTTGGCCAGGACTGTTTCTAGCTTTGTTTGTGTGTGTGTGTGTGTGTGTGTGTGTGTGTGTGTGTGTGTTGTACGTCCTGCAAGACAGTGGACCTCTGCTTTGTCTTGGTAGGAAAGAGGGACCCCAAAGTCCTACAACACTAGTGTCATCTTTGCCATGGCACCACAGTGAGCTGACCAATTAAAAGACATCTAAACTGCAGAAAGTAGTACTCAAATGTTCACTTGACCCTAACCTAACGGTTTCTCTCTTTCTCTCCTGCTCTGTAAGTTCATAACTTGTAAACTCAATCCTTTACCACACCATGCATAAGAGGTGGATGATCAGACCAATGCATTCTCTCTCTCGCTCTCTCTCTCTGGCTTGCTGCTCTAGACAGAAACATATTGGACCTTGTCATTTAGTCTGTGTAGGCATGTGTCCAAAGACACAAATTAAATTAAAGATTTCCTGTTGCCCAAGGCTTATGTTTTGTGACAAACACCAGTCTGAACAGACAAAACGGCCATGATGACGGCCATCAAATCTTTCATTCTGCTTTATTTTCAATCCCTTCGTTATTTTCTAGGATGTTCCGTGCTCATGACACTGCTCCCAACACTGCTATTCTATTAGTTGACATGGCAACGGCACTCACCAAGCGGAGGCTTTTAGCCATGCAGCCTTGTCAAGTTACCAGACTTTATTTTTTGCAAACAACATAACCAATATCTTTTTCCATGCTTGTCATGACGTCTTGATAACTCCATTCTGACGTCTAGATCCCTACAACATTAGAGGTTGTCACTTTTTTTCTCAGCAAGAAAACGCCCTCGACTTCCAAGCACAGAGAGGAGTTTACTCCACAGTAGAGCAACAGTGCATGCAATTGTTCTGCTCCACTGGCCACATTAGTGGAACTAACATTTTCATCTAATTTAGGTCTTGTATTAACCACCAAGGTCGATTTTACTTAGAAACTCACTATGAAAAGGTCAGGATTATTACAGCAGAATGCGGATTCCCCAGCCAGCTCTTACTGAGCACGGGCTTTTCTGAATACAGACCCTCAGAGCTCTTGGATTTGTTTACAATGCAGCACTTCTGCACTGGTCCGTGTAGGTCATGCTAAGCACTGCATTATGCAGGTCTTTTTCGGTTCAGTGGAGTCCCCAAAGCGCTTTACAGCTTAGGCCGGTCATTCACCTCCTTTTGGTAGGCAGCTTATTGAACATGGGGGCTAGTTCATAGGGACCTACATATGATGTAGAGTCTCTAAACTGCAGCAAGAAATATCTGACCTTAGAATGGCTTCTCCACTTCCTAAAACCTTGTTGACACTCACATCAACTCTATTCTCAGTTCAGAACATAAAAGTTCTTCTATTCACCCTCATACCAATACAAGCCTGTGTTGTGTTTTTTTTTTTTCTTGGACGGGAAACGGAATAAGGTGGCAGAACGGTAACAAGGCCTTTGGGCAAAGTATTAGCAACACTGATTCTGATGGTCATCGAAATGATCGTTAAAAGCTTCTTTGGCGTTGATTATGGAAACCTTCCTGGAAAGGGAAGTATACAACTCGAAACAGAACGTTTGCAGGTAAATACCTAACCCTAGTTTAGAGTGCCGCTCACAAAAAGTCAAGCTTTTGCATGGTGCCCTTTTATGCTATTTTAGTGTTACAGATGCATGTGTCACATGTGTGAATATTGTTATTTATTTTATTAGTTCATCTTGCTGTGCTTTTCCTTTGCGTGCTGTCATGATCCACCCATGCTTTTGTGTGCTGTGCCTTAGCCCTCCCCAGTGCTCCCAATGTTTGTCTGATAATGAGGGATAATGGGCTCATTAACTTTCCACCAATCCTGGTGAGTTGGCTGATTAGACCAGATTTGGGACAGGTGTATGCAGGGGAATGTTTTTCTACTTTATTCCCAGACCAGAGATGCACAAGGACGCCAGGAAACGCCACAGCATCAGGCACCCTGGGCAGTGGCAGTGGCGAGGACCCCGGGTGACTGTGTCCACACGTTGATCATTTGTCTGGGCACGAGACTTAGTAAAGAGGCTACGGACGAAAGGCCGTGATCAGGGTCCCCGGCTGCTGAACTAGAGGGTTGAGCGCTCACCCGCGTCTCGGGTCACAGACTTGGTCTGTGCCCGGCTTAAGTTAAGTGACTGTCGGCTCTATTTGCATCAGATTCACGCTAGCCGCTGGCTGTGCTGCCTGCACCCTTCCGCTGCCGAGCTCTTTTCTGTCTTACAGTGCCTGCGTGGCTGGAGTCATTGAGGCTGCCCGACAGAGGACAAGTCACCTGGAAGGACGGCACCCCTGCCCGTTCTGCTTGCCGTCTGCCTGCCTGACTCTGTTGCAGTGATCGCTACTGCCCCGCTACGCTTGTTGCCGGTGGGTGCCTGGGCTTTGGCCGCTAGTTTACCTACAGTGTAGCTGCTAACCGCGATTAACCTTCTAACCGGCTGGTTTGGAAGTGGGTCCGTCGCCCCGCTGCTTCGTGATTCTCTGTGCTGGGTGCGGTATTGACTGTTTTGGAATTCTTCTGTGACTGCAACTGAGATGAATTATGAAATGCCGATGACATTATTTTAATATTACTGCTGGCTATTTAAAAAATAACTTATTTAATAAAACTAAAGTAAGATTATTATCCCTTGTCTTGGAGACATTTGTCTGCCCACCATATTCCCTGTTTATTATGAAATGTTTTGCCTGGTCACAGGCAACCTGTGACACATGCACTATTACTTGTTAATGTGTGGCGATGAGTAGAGTGGGCATTTTACAAGCTCACTCCTTTTCCAGTCCAAGGAATACAAATGATAAAATACAGACGTCCACTAGCACTAGTGTAAGAAGTATATGATGACAAAATAGAAGAACCCCTTTAACTCCTTTTAGTTGTCATGACACAAAGACAACTACGCTTTTACTTTCAGATTTGCATGCTGATGTTTGCATGTATTGTCAGACTATGTATGTGTAGTATGCCAGTGCTTGTAGTTTACTTACGATGACCATGTGGCAGACGTGTCCCCTGCACAGCTCGGAGTAGGACGAGTACTGCATGTAGAGGACCCAGCTGGCCAGCAGGATACCCACCCACACCAGCAGCAAATACTTCACTTTCACAGCTGGCATACGAGACTATAACATAGTCACAGAGGGGGTGGGGATACAAAGAGGTGGAGGTGAAGGGGACAGGGAAAACACAATGAGGGAGAGAGGTGGAGAAATAAGAGGAAGGGGCAAAGGGGATGAACTCGGTGTTAATTGCTGACATTCTTCTATAAACAAACACTATAACGTAGAAAAAGACTCAGCCCCTCATTATGCATGCACACACACACACACACACCTCTCAAATATATCCTCATAAGTGTTCTCAACTACAGACGCCATCATTGTGTAGGAGCTGACATATCACAAAATATCAATATCAGGTACAGCCAGCATATTTAAGTATTACTGTAAGCATCATGTTACTGTGGTAGCTGCTGGAGGTGGAGCTAGTTGTACAAGCCTAGGCAACTGTTTTGTATACAGGGACACCAGATAAATCTCTGAGGTCATGAGAAGATTAATGGAAGAGGGGCTAGGAACAGAGTTTAGTGATACATGCTATTTGATCATTTGAACATTTGTTGAAATATAAACATGTGATGTTTAGAGGGAAAAAGTTTGTATTTGGGGAGCTGTTAACAACTCATCATGGACATCTGGGCACTGACACGTTTCGTATGACATCAAAGCCAAGGTCGGAAACCATTGGTTTAGTCTTTAACAGTGTGCTGGATTTCTATTTGTCATCCAGTGTGTAGGGCAATTCCATGCAAAGGTCATCCTTACCATGGAAAAAAAAAAAAGTTGTGCATACGCAAATAGAACTGTTGTTAAAATCTTCATTTAGGTCTATTGTTATTGTTTGTAACTGATCTGATTGAATTTGATGGAGAATTACACTCTTTTTTTACATCATAAATATGGTGTGCAACCATACAGAAACAACATTTTTCACATGGTAATAATATACATATTTAAAAAGTGGATAAATGGACCCAAGGTTCAAACAAATTGTGTCATTTGACAAATTCCAGATTGACAAGGGAATGATGGTAGAGTAATGTCTATGCTCAGCTTGCCTTTAAGAGCACAACTCCTTACATTTGTAAGGCTTTTGTTTTTAAGTCAGCAAGTTCCATGGCCATGTCACATCCATAACGTTTTATAGGAAAAGTTTATGCTACACATACAGTGTTGATGTGTTGTTTAGAAGAGTGTGTGTGTGTGTGTGTGTGTGTCTGTGTGTGTGCATGTGCATGTGATGCATGCCCAGGTTTGTGTGTTTATGTGCGCGCGTGTGTGTGTTCCATGCCCATATCGCATTATGCGTGCCTGTGTATGTGTGTTTATGCGTCTGCATTCATGTGGGTGGGTGTTTGTGCCTGTGTGTGTGCTCTGCATTCATGTGGGTGGGTGTTTGTGCATGTGTGTGTGCGTGTGTGTGCTTGCCTGTCTGTATGTGTTTATGTGTGTGTGTGCTTGCCTGTCTGTATGTGTTTATGTGTGTGTGTGCTTGCCTGTCTGTATGTGTTTATGTGTGTGTGTGCTTGCCTGTCTGTATGTGTTTATGTGTGTGTGTGCTTGCCTGTCTGTATGTGTTTATGTGTGTGCTTGCCTGTCTGTATGTGTTTATGTGTGTGTGTGCTTGCCTGTCTGTATGTGTTTATGTGTCTGCATTCATGTGGGTGGGTGTTTGTGCATGTGTGTGTGTGTGTGCTTGCCTGTCTGTATGTGTTTATGTGTCTGCATTCATGTGGGTGGGTGTTTGTGCCTGTGTGTGTGTGTGTGCTTGCCTGTCTGTATGTGTTTTTGTGTGTGGTGATGTGTCTGCATTCATGTGGGTGGGTGTTTGTGCATGTGTGTGTGTGTGTGTGTGTGTGTGTGTGTGTGCTTGCCTGTCTGTGTGTGTTTATGTGTCTGCATTCATGTGGGTGGGTGTTTGTGCATGTGTGTGTGTGTGTGTGTGTGTGTGTGTGTGCTTGCCTGTCTGTATGTGTTTATGTGTGCGTGTGTGTGCTTGCCTGTCTGTGTGTGTTTATGTGTCTGCATTCATGTGGGTGGGTGTTTGTGCATGTGTGTGTGTGCATGTGTGTATGCGTGCCTGTGTGTGTGTGTTTATGTGTCTGCATTCATGTGGGTGGGTGTTTGTGCATGTGTGTGTGTGTGTGCTTGCCTGTCTGTATGTGTTTATGTGTGTGCTTGCCTGTGTGTATGTGTTTATGTGTGTGCTTGCCTGTCTGTATGTGTCTGTGTGTGTGTGTGCTTGCCTGTCTGTATGTGTTTATGTGTGTGTGTGCTTGCCTGTCTGTATGTGTTTATGTGTGTGTGCTTGCCTGTCTGTGCGTGCATTTGTGTGTGTGTGTGTTTATGTGTCTGCATCCATGTGGGTGGGTGTTTGTGCATGTGTGTGTGTGTGTGCTTGCCTGTCTGTATGTGTTTATGTGTGCGTGTGTGTGTGTGTGCGTGTGTGTGTGTGTGCGTGTGTGTGCTTGCCTGTCTGTATGTGTTTATGTGTGCGTGTGTGTGCTTGCCTGTCTGTATGTGTTTATGTGTGCGTGTGTGTGTGTGTGTGCTTGCCTGTCTGTATGTGTTTATGTGTCTGCATTCATGTGTGTGTGTGTGTGTGTGTGTGCTTGCCTGTCTGTATGTGTTTATGTGTGTGTGTGCTTGCCTGTCTGTATGTGTTTATGTGTGTGTGTGCTTGCCTGTCTGTATGTGTTTATGTGTGTGTGTGTGTGTGTGTGTGCGTGTGTGTGCTTGCCTGTCTGTATGTGTTTATGTGTGCGTGTGTGTGTGTGTGTGCTTGCCTGTCTGTATGTGTTTATGTGTCTGCATTCATGTGGGTGGGTGTTTGTGCCTGTGTGTGTGTGTGTGCTTGCCTGTCTGTATGTGTTTATGTGTGTGTGTGCTTGCCTGTCTGTATGTGTTTATGTGTGTGTGTGCTTGCCTGTCTGTATGTGTGCGCGTGTGTGTGTGTGTTTATGTGTCTGCATTCATGTGGGTGGGTGTTTGTGCCTGTGTGTGTGTGTGTGCTTGCCTGTCTGTATGTGTTTATGTGTGCGTGTGTGTGTGTGTGCTTGCCTGTCTGTATGTGTTTATGTGTCTGCATTCATGTGGGTGGGTGTTTGTGCCTGTGTGTGTGTGTGTGCTTGCCTGTCTGTATGTGTTTATGTGTGCGTGTGTGTGCTTGCCTGTCTGTATGTGTTTATGTGTCTGCATTCATGTGGGTGGGTGTTTGTGCCTGTGTGTGTGTGTGTGCTTGCCTGTCTGTATGTGTTTATGTGTGCGTGTGTGTGTGTGTGCTTGCCTGTCTGTATGTGTTTATGTGTCTGCATTCATGTGGGTGGGTGTTTGTGCCTGTGTGTGTGTGTGTGCTTGCCTGTCTGTATGTGTTTATGTGTGTTTAACAAGTAACTAGCTATCAAATAAAATGTAGCCTTGTTGAAGTACCTCTGTGGTGCAGTGGAGTGGACATAAACTATTATTATGAAAACATGAAGGACCATGGAAAGCTGAATTGCTTTATTGTGGTCTATGTGACAAGAATCCTACTTACCTACCACAGGGCACAATCCACCAACCAGCAGAGCAGGTCACCAAGTAACAAAGCATTTCAGTAAAGCAAGTAGCCTACCTACAAATTGGACTACTGAAGTGCAGTAGCCTACTTGAGTAAATGTAGGTCTACTTCCACCACTGCACAGTTAAATAGGACCATGGAAAGCTGAATTACTTTGCTGGGGTCTATGTGACAAGAATATGTAATACATAGGCCTAAGCAGGGCACAGTCCACCAACCAGCAGAGCATGTCACCAAGTAACAAGACATTTCAGCTGAACCTCTCCCACAACAGCGATATTGCTACCACTCTTGTCTTTTCTCACTGACACGCACGTGATATGATGGTGGCTTGGTGTAGCTATTTTTATACTTCTGCAAAAAGAGGAGCATTATCCTACATCTTAACAACCTTTCCGACTCTCGTCTATGTGCGTGTGTCGTAGCCATACCTGCAAGCCTTTCGATAAAGGGCAGAATAGCACCAGGTGCAGAAGCCTTCGCAAACTCCGTGGCATCGTTGCTGGTCCGCCTAACACTCGACGCCCGCGGTGGAGACACGAAAATCGGATAGTCCCACTTCACCGCCCGGTTACATTCTCACGAAAGGGTATCAAATCATTGAACATCCGCCCACTCGTTCGCTGATGTCAAACATAATATACAAAGCAGATCCATCGTCCAAAACTTGCATGCGGCAGAAATGGCATGAAAATGGATAAAGCAATTTTTTTTTAAAAAAAATGACAGATCAGTTCACCATTCGAACCGGGCTTTAGCCTATGCCGTGTCAACAAGCCTGCATCAAGTGTGGAGTCGAGACGAAAACATGTGTTTCATAATTAGTAGTTTAACACCACTCGCATCGTTTTAGCAATTCCATCCAGTGTCCTTGGTAGAAGGGAGAGGAAATCTCGACAGAAAGGCATCCCATTCCATGAATCAGACAGGAAAGACGAGCTGGAAGTGAATGCGGTCTATCGTTGCGTTCATGCTAGCCTATGTCATAGACACCCGCTAGCTATGGCGTCGGTTTCAGCGAGGTTAAATCAGGCTCGTCGTGACAGATGTCAGGAGGGATAGTGCAGATGTTACCGGTCGTTTTACTGTAAGAACTGATTTTTAGAGGGTAAAAGCCCCGTCAGCCGTTGTCATATTGTCGGCCAATCCTTCTGTGAAGGCTTCTGGTGTGCTTCAGCGTTGCCGGAGCTCTGCTAGACGACTTAAAGGGGAGTGTGTTGTGGGGTACAGCAACGGATTCGCAGTTGAAGCGGTTTTTCTTGCGCCGACAGAAATACCATTTTTTATCGTCAAAATTGCTAGTCTACAATTTCATAGCGTTGTCCACTGTGTTGAATGAATTCTAACAATAACACTGTGTAAATTTGCGAGAAAACATTCATGCAACTAATATTCTCATGCCACCTTGTCCTTTCTCCCAAAATTATCCCTGTCTGAAAAGTGGAGTTTAACAGCTGGAATAAGCTGGATATCTGATTTTAGTGGGCTTCACATGGTCCAGTATTGGGTGTTTGTTTGCACATCACTTCCTACCAATTTTGAACAACTAAAATGGTAGATCTAAGGTGTGTAGGCCTATGAAATAGACAGCCAGACAGACAGACATAGGCCTACATACTGGACAGTAGACTTATGACCAACGTGCAGCGAAGCGGTGGGTCATATAGGTTTAGCCCATTCATTTCTTCTTACGGATCTTTTTTTTTTCTTCAGTAATTTCCCGGGCCACTGAAAGACCGGGTGCACGAAATCTAGTGGGCATGTAGTCCCACAAGGATGACACGGAACCGTAGGGCCTAGGAGGAGCACATTTTTTGTATGTTGGTCTCAAGGGGCCATGTCAACCCATCGCATAACCACTCATTTGATGTATAGCGCCACCTAGTTAAAAATGAAAAAGCAAAAATTAGGTGTTGTAATCGCAGCTATCTCTGGCTGACAAGGTTAAAACTGCATGACATTGGAGGTGTAGGATCATTATGACACCCTCTGAATGCATGCCAAGTTTTGTGTAATTCCGTTCATGGGTGGGGGTCATACAATAAATTATGTTGTGTATTTAGTGACTGTACACCAACTGGCCTGTAGATTGCCGGACACAGTTTTCTGTGAATATTTTGTGAACCGTGGGGCCTAGGATGACCACATTTTTTTGTACGTTGGCCTCCAGGGGCCATGTCAACTCATCCCCATCCACTCATTTGATGTATATCGCCAGTTAAAAATGTAAAAGTAAAAACAAGGCATTGAAATCACAGGTATCTTTGGCTAACAGGTTCAATTTGAAGTTTAGGATCATTATAAGACCCTCTGAATGCGTGCCAAGTATTGTGCAATTCCGTTTATGGGGACCAAACAACCAAACAATAAATGAATATATGTGTACATTTAGTGACTGTATACTTCACATTCACATACACACGCACTCACGAACACACGCAAACACACACATAAAGATACATGCACACACATGCAGGCACATACATACTGTACACACACACACACACACACACACACACACACACACACACACACACACTCACTTCTTTAACAGGCTTGATTGGCTGCCCCTGCCATTACCACCTGCTGAGTTATCACACAGGGCTCAAACCGTGAGAAGCATTTACAACGGCAATGCAAAATATAAAGTAGAGAAGGACCCTCTTTCATGCATTCAAGGGTTAATGAGCTGGAAGTTCATCGGCTATAGGGACCGAGGCAGTCACCCCACATTTAGGAGATGTGCCAGATTTTGCTCATCTGGTGCAGATGGAAAAAAGTGGCAGGAGACGACAGTCCAGTACAGAAATATATGAATTTATTGATCCAGGAAGCAAAAAATGTAATCAGGACAGAACCCAAGGAATTTCAGTAAACAATAACTATTAACTAGGCAAGCAGTGTCAACAACAGAACTAGGCACCAGATACAAACAAGGGGACCCTGCATGACCTTTGGCCAAACAATATCCTCTAACCTCACAAAAAGCATGATTAACCATTAAAAAATGAACATTTTTCCTCCTTCATATTGCAAAATAATTCCATCCGCAAAACCAGCAGTTGAAGGCTGTCAAGAACACGTACACTATATATCTTCCCTAAGCCTTGGATAACCAGTAATGTCAAGAGCCTTCTCAATAGGAAAAAGATGGCGTTTAAGGAGGGGGACATGGCAGAGCTGAGGCGAGTACAGGGGGAACTCAAGAATAAGCTGAAAGAGGCTAAGGAGGACTACAGAAGGAAGATGGAACAGAAGCTGCAAGATAACAACATGAAGGAGGTGTGGGACTGTATGAAATCTATCACTGGCCTTAAGAAGAGCAGCAGCTCTGTGGAGGGAGACCTGGACAGGGCGAACCAGCTGAACCACTTTTACAGGTTCGATTGCCCATCCCCCAGCCCCCACCCCACCTCATTACCAGTGCAACACTCACCCCCACCATCACTGGATATTGCACCCCTCCCCCACATGGCGACCACGAACAACGACCTCAGGGCTAGTCCACACGTACGAAACCGATCTTTTTTTCCTCCGTCTTCCCTGAAACCGCATCAAGAATATTTGCGTCCAAACGGATCCATCTCAACACGACTCAACACGTTACTTCATACCCCAGGCCTATAGGTGGCACTGTTTCTTTACAGAAATTGACCAAAGTTTGTGCTTTACAAACAGACAGAATAAGCTATGACAAAATGGCTAGTGCAAGGAAACCAGAATTGTTTGTGTGGACTGATGGTGAACTGTCAACTGTAGTCAACTGTAAAACTAATAAACTTTATTTTACGGTTTGTGAATGGTGCAGTCCCGTCCTTTATATGGCTAACACAGGTAGGCCTACTAATCACCTTTACTTTCTTTGGTTGTAGTCCGTGATTCACATTAGTTTTGGCTATCACTAAACGCAAGGCTTACCCAAGTTCTAGGCTATTCTGTCGCCACATTTATAATATTGCTATAAAACCTTCGTTAGTAACAATACGTTTGCCTGCATCAAATCAAATCACAAGATTTGCAATCAGTGTTCTACCATCGGCTTAACGTGAGTTCTAAGCGTCTTTGTATGCTTATATCTGATTTCACTCGACTGTGAATGCATGTATATATGTTGTAAGACATGTCAAATAAATGAATGACACTGGCACTACGCACAAATTAATGTAGCCTGAACTTACACCGCACTTTCCTAATAACTTAAGTTCTCTCGCGTCACTGACAGTAGCTAGAATGCATTAAAAAAAACCGGGAAAAACAGTGTTCAGTCCACCAAGTCATAAGCTATCGGCGCTGCGCAGCACCAGTTGTGATATTTATCTTACGGAGTGTAATCGTAGGTAATGTCATGTATGAAAACTAGTATTGTTAGGCAATACTATAAGTGCAAGTCCAGGGCAGCTGAGGTGACATCATCGATACACAAGCAGGATGTGCGGTTTCGCTGTCTAAACGAATTCAAATGGGCTACGGTTTCAGATTTCTCCACTCTGGGACCAGGTTTCAGAAAAGTGCGGTTTCGGGCAGTGCGTTTACAGGATTCGTTTGGACGCTCGGCCAAGACAAAGCAAAACCTCTGCGTTTAACCTAAAAAGTGTCTCCGTGTGGACGGGCCCTCAGTCAACAGCCATCAGACACACAGACCCCAGATGCTGCCCCCCTCCCCTCCCTTCCCCCCCTTCATCATCACTGCTGATCAGGCTATCGCACCTCTCCCCCACATGGTGACCACGAGTAGTGCGGCAACAATGGCTTCAGCCAACGGCCATCAGTCTCTAGCCACACGACAACCCTCTCAGAAGCACCCCTCCTCCTCCTCACCCTCCACTCCCCTCATCCCCCCCATCATTACAGCTGATCAAGTAAGTTATCTTTTAAAAAAAACTTCATCCTCGTAAGGCAGACGGGCCTGACAGACTGTGTCCAAGGCTGCTCAAGGCCTGTGCTGCTGAACTGGGGGAGCCACTGAAGCACATCTTCAACTGGAGTCTACGTCTCGGACAAGTTCCAATACTGTGGAAGACATCATGTCTCAACCCCGACCCCAAGAAACCACACCCCAGTGAGCTTAATGACTTCAGGCCTGTCGCTCTAACATCACATGTGATGAAAACAATGGAGCGACTGGTCTTAGGTATGCTCAGACCCCAGGTACGCCATGCACTAGATCTGTTACAGTTTGCATACCAGGAGAAAGTGGGCGTGGACGATGCCATCACTTATCTTTTACACAGGACACATTCTCACCTAGACAAGGGGAAAAGTGCTGTGAGAATCATGTTCTTTGATTTCTCAAGCGCTTTTAACACCATCCAACCCCTCAGACTGGGAGACAAGCTCTTGCAGATGGGTGTGGATGCTCACCTGGTAACCTGGTTTCCAGATTACCTGACCGAGCGACCACAGTTCGTCAGACTGAAGAACTGTCTCTCTGACACTGTGATCAGCAGCACCGGAGCGCCACAGGGAACTGTGCTCTCTCCAGTCCTGTTCACCCTGTACACATCTGACTTCTGCTACAACATCGAGTCATGCCACATGCAGAAGTTTTCTGATGTTACTGCAATTGTGGGGTGTATCAGGGACGAGCAAGAGGAGGAGTACAGGAGCCTGGTGGAGGACTTTGTGCAGTGGTGCAAACTCAATCACCTTCAACTCAACACTTCAAAGACCAAGGGATGGTGGTGGATTTCCGCAGGTCTAAGCCCACTCTGCTACCAGTCTCCATTGATGGGGTCAATGTGGAGGTGGTAAGCACCTACAAGTATCTGGGTCTCCACCTGGACAATAAACTGGACTGGTCAGCCAACACTGATGCACTCTACAAGAAAGGACAGAGCAGGCTGTACTTCCTGAGGAGGCTGCGGTCCTTCAATGTGTGCAGCAAGCTCCTCAGGATGTTCTACCAGTCTGTTGTGGCCAGCGCCCTCTTCTATGCAGTGGTATGCTGGGGAGGAAGCACAAAGAAGAAGGATGCTGGGCGACTTGACAGGCTGGTAAGAAAGGCTGGCTCTGTAGTGAGAGCTGAACTGGAGTGCATCACTTCAATATCGGACCCTAAACAAACTGATCAACATCTTGGACAATGAATGTCATCCACTCTACAGCACTATCAAAAAGCAAAAGAGCTTGATCAGCTGGAGACTTCGCTCACTGCCATGCACAACTGAAAGGCTGAGGAAGTCATTTGTTCCTAGGGCCATTGAACTGTTCAATGCCTCACTAAGAGGAGAGATATACTTCTCTGCTTAGTCTGTCTGCCTCTCCACCCTCTCCATGTTTGAGTACTGACTGCCCACTACTGCTTTACTACTGTTTTACTACTGTTTTACTAATGTACACAGTCTAATGTTTTAATGTTTTACTGCTACACTGTTTTTCATGCTATATTAGCACACATGATCAATGGCTGCGGTCAGGCTTCTGCTACAATACTGAATGAATGAATGGCTATAACCCTATTACCTCAACCTGTTCTTGCACTGAAATAGTTTTTTTTCTTTTACCTTGTCTACATTATACTTTACTCTCCTAGCACATCTGCTGTATAACCAGTTGTACTAGGGAAATGCTGATGTGACTGATGTGGTTGGACTACTTTTTGCACCTTCACCATGGTACTCACTGCCTTTAGCACCTTACCAGTCCCGGCCCTGTCACTACAAGCGTCTTATGCTTGATCACCCTTAAGCACATTGGACTTTCTTAATTTAATTTATATAGTGTATTTAGTATTTAGTTTTGTTAGTTTTCTTATCTTTCTTATCTTCTACTGTCTTTATTGTACAGTGGAGTTAGTTATATGTTTATACTTATGTTTACCATTTCTGCTGTAAGTGCATGTTGTGTGTGATGTCTGTATGCTACTGAGACCCTTGAATTTCCCCTTGGGGATCAATAAAGTATCTATCTATCTATCTATCTATCTATCTATCTATCTATCTATCTATCTATCTAATGCCCTGCATGGCTCGTCTGTGTGGTCTTCCTTGGTCTCCTGTCCAGCCTGAACTGATCCTGCCTTAATAACGCAAGCCAATTACCTAAATCAACCCAATCAACACCTTGAGTTGAACCATAGAGGGGTGAATATACAATATGATAAACAGGCTTTTTATCAGCATCATTTCACCTCCCTATAGCCATATTTCTCACAGTCAATACACACAAAATACAGTATGTGACATGATCCCATGAAACACCCCTGTGTGTGTCGGGTGCAAAGTCTTTTGAGTGTATGGCAAGGCATTCCTTCAAAGTCCTTCAATAGTTTTTAACCAAGGGGAGTGTAGGCAGATGAAAAAGATAACTTTTTTTACTTCAGCCAAAGACAATATTGATCACAATTAATTCATGAATTTATGTTCAAAGGCTTCCTGTGCACTGTCAGTTCCAAGTTTGTCCAGAATGAAGTGATACAATACCACCAGCAGAGGGCGAGATATATGTAAGAAAGAAAAAAAAAAACAAGAAAAGCCCATCCATGAAGTGTGGGACACTGCCTTGAAACACCAAAACATGAATTCCTTTCTAAATGTTTTAGCACCACAGAGATGAATTTGGTACACGAAAAGATCCAGCTAGACCTGCTGTTTTGTTATTTTAGAATATTTCTGAAAGCTTTTTTTCAGTTTTAATTCATACTGACGCATGCGACATAATGAATGACATAACAGCCTCATTGGCAACATTGCTGTAAATGTCAATTACTTTCTTGAGCATCAAGGGTGACAGTGATGTGTTCCTAAGGTTCAAAGTTCATGTGGTGCAATGAGAGCCTGCATGTGACTACAAAATTTACAGAACAGCTGTTTAAACAGCTTCTTAGTTGTTTGTGTTGAAGCAATATATTTGAAGCTTCTTTAGTCATTGTGCAATAAAAGCAATGTTTAACTCATTGGCATATTATTGTGTTGCTTATATATTGATATTATAAATAGGTATTTTACAAGACAGAGCACCAACAGCAGTACTAGAGGATCTTCAGTGACTGAAAGGAATTGGATTACACCGCTAGATTTGATGAGATGAAGCAGTCAGATTAACGTCTTGGATTATTGCTCTCAATCTCATTAACCTCTGCTTTTCCTAATCTACACTACTTCAAGCCTCCCTTGCCATCTGAGGACTATGGTGTTAATTTTCAATTCCTTACATCAGTTAAAACCTTTTTGTTTTTCATTGTCCATGCATATTATGTGAATGTGTGTATGGGGGTGGGGGGGTGGGGTTAGGCTACTGCCTTAGAATTCATTTATAATTTTCCTGAGTGGTCCCCTCTTACACCCTGTCAATGAGTCACGAAAGTGTCACTACCCAACCACAAATTATAACTGACAGCACACCCCTTCCTCTAATTCGTTATGCCCCTATACAGGCGTGGACTGTAGTTTGCCATGATGTTGGAAATGGTTTTATGCAAAAAAATATCAATCTTGATTTGCACATGTTTGCATACTGTGCAAATGAGATCACCATTTACTCTGGTATTGTGAATTGACATTGCCTGTGCACATCCTAATCCTGTTTATGAATTAATTCTACTGATGTCTTATTTGGATGATTGTCTGTTAAAGACAACAGAGAGTCCAGTGGATAGACTCATAATGGCATTTAGGCCTAACTAGAGGATTTTGAGGCAATTTAGAAAGAGCTTCTTTTTTGTTTAAAGTAAATAAAAACGCATCTTTGCAGGGATAGAACGCGTGTATCGGAATGTTTACACCCATACTGTAGATATAGAGCCACTCATAGGCCAACTTGCTGTTACTTTGTGACAATAATAATGGTGTTTCTTGTGGTTACACTGGTTACCACGGATACTGCAGCAAAATTCAGAAGAATAGAAATGAAACCACATGAAACACAGGATCCAAACTTATCTGAATAGTAGTAGCCTAAAGAAAGAAACTCTAAAGACACTGACGTTTGACAAGATCACCGGAAACACACCATAGTACCAGCTCTCTGTGGAAATTTCTCGCTGAAACCTGGGGCAGGATAAACACGGCAGAGGGAGACAGGCAGTCGCTTTGCCTTTCCAAGCTAGTGTATCTATCTCTTAGCTTCGGACTACACCCGGTATCACTGATTTTTTCGACGGGCAGAGAAGCTGCAGAATTGCGGAATTGCAAAAGGGTTCTAATGACATCTGGAACGGCGGTGGAGTTGGTCACGCCTGCTGCGCTCGTAGAGTAGCTAGCCAACTAGCCACCGCTGTAACTTCTTTTTTTTCCAGTAGCGTCGTTGCTAGCAATGGATGCGCTGTGGATGGTCCTGCTGCTGGTGGTCCCAGCACTACTATGGACCAGCAGCACGTTTGTTTTTTATTTTAAAAAGTGTTTCTACGTGGCTTATATGATGATACTGGCTGTTATAGCAATACCACTCAGCATTCTGAAAAGCGGTGGTAGGGATATTGAAAACATGAGGTAAGTTGTCACCACTCACCTAAGCCATGGCAAAAATAATAGGACCTGCTAATGCTAGCTGCCTATGTTCAGTTGCATCTGGCTAGCCAGTATGTTAGCTACTACCGTTATGTATTGGCCCTAATGTGGTGGTAGCAAGGCGCTAGGTTGTCTGGATAACATGCTTCACAGTATACAGTGAGCTACACAGCCAGTTGCCTAGCCATGTCAGTTATCAATTCTGTATGTATTTAGTCTTTAAGAGAAACAACGCTGTAAAATACATGAATTTGTTTAAGTACCACTAGAAAATAAATGTGGTTCTCTAGATGCAGAGGAGTTGCATTAAATGAAAAGGCGGGTCGTTTGGGTTTTGTGAAGGAATGCGAAGCATCTTTCACTACAGACAGATGTTCGTTTGTCCGGAGGAAGGGAAATGAGGGTCTTCCTTAGCGTGTTGTGTTAGCTTGCTAGTCAGTTTTCCTTCGACCCAGACACAAGCCAAGGCCTATGCTGTTTAGAAATGGGAAACGGGGAAAGGATATTCATTCAGGGCTCGTGTCTTTAAATAGAGAGATTAAAAATCTCAGAAATCACATTGTCAGCCAATTGATTTCTGCCCAAGTCAACAGTTAGCCTGCCAGCAATTACGTTAGGCTAATCTCTGGTATTTGAATTTGGTGTGTCAAATTGACATCAACATCCAGCGGAACGAGGTGTTCTATGATAATGAAATGTCGCTGCTGAGGGAACACATATGTAGCCATATGATTGCGTCAAGAAACATGTGTACAAGCCAAGTAGTTTCAAATTGTTCCGAATGCATTTCATGGACACAAGCTAGCTTGTTTCTCTGTGTTTTTGGTCGGCGCTAACGTTAGTTAGCTAGCCAGCCAACATATTCAACTGGTGTAGCTATGTGACATGGTCACAGGGACCAGAATCGATATCAGCCTGGCACACCATTTGCGAAAAATGATGTGATGGGTGCTCTCTCTTTTGACAGCTGCTTGTTAAAACCGGCCACTTCAAGCCATTATTCTCCGATTGACTCTAACCTTAACATTCTACACTAGAACTTGTCACAGCACGTTTAGAGGGTGATGACGGAGTGTACACAATCAACTGGATTATGTAGTTTGTCTGACAGAACGGGCCAATATTATGTTTTATATTATACCGGCGGTAGGCGTTGTTTCTTTCGATTTGCCTTGGAATATTCAGCAGAATCATGTACACCCACAATAAATTGGAGATGTTCGGAATATCTGTGCCAAGTAAATTACTTCAGGGATTCGTAAAGACAGCTGTGCGAGCCTAACTTACCTGTGACGGGGGAATTTAATAGGGACACTTCTTTGTTTTCAACCAGCTGAGATATATTTTGCAAAATATTATTTTATTATAGCATTTATATGACCTCAAACAATGTTCAGCGCTCACTTGGTTTGATAGCAAGTGACATAGGCCAGCCTCTCACTTCAGGCCGAAGTAAACAGAGGACTTGCAGGTTATTTATGGGCTGGGACAATTTCATTCAGAAATTGAAGGCAAAGATTTATTTGGAATAGTATGTATGAAACTAATCCGAGTCATTATCGTGTGACAATGAACTGCAATGAATGAAGGGTAACATCTCCTAAGTAGGCCAGAAGTCCATTTTTAGTAGTTATTAGAATCACACTCCATGAGAGCGTGTGAGGTTTGATATTTTAAACCACCTGTTTTGTGGGTCAGGCCATACTCCCAGCCCATGTCTCCGGAACTCAGCTGCTGCTGCAAGTTTGGCGAATGAATCCATTTTTTTTAAATGCCTGAGAACTGTAGCACACCGTCGATTGGTGTTCCGTTACCTTCTCTCCTCTTCAGTGGCTCCTTGGAAATCAATGGCCACCACGGGAATGAGAGTTGTATGTGTGAGGAAGCAAGAGCTACTAGGCAAGAGAAATTTGATGGCAGCTAGTTAGAGAAATGGAGTTGTGGTGTTGGTGTTGTTTGAATGAATGAATGAATGAGTGCGTTTGGTTTGTGTTTCATGAAGACACTTTGCAGACTAGGCTGATGGTCATGCTTGGCTTTTGTTTAGACTTGTTTACGCGTGTTTGTGTGAATGTATTGTTGTAGAAGAGGAAATGTAACTAGTGGATCAGGTCTACCTGAGGGTGAAGTCAGCTGGGCTCGACATTAATGGTTGCCTGGTTGGCCTTGGCTTCCAAATTGTTATAAGTGGCAACCATACTTGGTTGGGTTTGTCAACCAAAACCTCATGCCTGGTTGCAAGCTGGCAACCACTTTTAATCACTTTTAAAAGTACAATTTGAGCCCTGCAAGTCAGTGTGTGTGGGTGGTGTGCATGCATGTGTGCACTTGATCCTGGCAATGAGAGAATCCTATTGAGTAAACATGCTTTAGAGAGTAGGGCAAAAGGAAGCAAGGAGAGAGAGAAGGAGATATCTGTGGTGTTCTTGAACCGGAGCTGTTGTGTGTGTGTGTGTGTGTGTGTGTGTGTGTGTGTGTGTGTGTGTGTGTGTGTGTGTGTGTGTGTGTGTGTGTGTGTGTGTGTGTGTCTGTCCATCCGTTAGACAGACAGTGAGTGAGAGTGTGTTGACCTAGTTGAGTAGTGTCCTGGTCCAGGGTGACCAAAGGCACTGCGGAGTGTTCCAGTTGATTGCTGGCAGAACAGCAGCCATTCTCTCTCTCTCTCTCTCTCTCTCTCTCTCTCTCTCTCTCTCTCTCTCTCTCTCTCTCTCTCTCTTTTACGCACACCAATAACCTTTACCCAAATTCCCAAACATGAATCATTGAAACTTGACTCATCTAAGACAAGCATAATACAAATGCATACTCTCTCACCAGTATAGACCAGCAGATGGACTCTGCTTCTCTCACAAGCAGTCATGCAAGAGATTTTGTTGAGTGGTGGATTAAGGTTAACATTAACATTCATCATTTACATCCTAGTAGTGATATACTGTAAGCTGTAACTGGGTGTGGGAAAGATCAGACATTACAGCAAGTTAGAGGTCAATTTTGGCACCATCCAATTCCCCGATTTCACCATGTGCCTGCCGGCCATCTGTTGTAATTGCAAGCTCTGCCACTTTGTACAAAAGGACTCTCCAGGGAATAAAATAGTTTTGATACTTGGCCTTCCCTCCCATAACATATGAATTGAATACCTGCTGTGCTAACTTCATGGCTCTAATCAGACATACAGCCTGGATTGTTCATTGCTTGATGCATGTCACCAGTTCCTGTAATGCAACAGACCAGCCTATTCAGTACACACTCATGCACAGAGCACAGACTTCAGAGTTTAGCACAGATCAAGCATTATTTAGGCCCTCTTTTACATATCCGCACAGCAATAAAGGCGTGCCCAGCAAGAATAGATAGGATGTCAGTAAGTTGCACATGCAGGGCACAATGCTTACTATTTACATAGTGGGTTTGACCCCACGGGTCTGGCTGTCTCACAGAAGCGTACTCTTTCAGACTAATCCACTAATTCAGTCACCCACACACCCTCTCTAACTCAATAAAGCTTGTTATGCTGTCCAGCATTTTTCAGGGTACCCTCCATGCAGCTGAGAAGTATGTGTGTGTCTCTTTGTATGGTGTGTGTGTGTGTGGGAGGGAATGTTTAAACTTTCTTCCAATAATGTTGCACACACCACACACATACTTATTGCTTAACTCTTTATCTCATCTCTTTCCTGCGTACAATTGACCATTAGACCTCTGACAATACTAAACTGCTTATCTTTTTTATAGCCTTGTGATTACTGTGTGTTGGCCAACATAGACTTTGTTTGTAAAGAGTGGTGCAACACATTTCCTTTTTGTACCGAATAGTAGAATACCTTTATCTAAGGTGTGTGTACACGTGTGTGTGAAGGATCAAAGAATGTACTCCGAAGTTTTAACAGCTCTATTTCTCATGAAAATACTGCTTGAGGTGTGTTAGCCCGCTTAATTGCAGTCACAGCTGCAATGTGTGTCCAGATGTTCTCATTATTTAGTGAAAAAAGACAAGACACAATGTACATTGACACAGAAGGCACTGACTGATGCATGCATTTTCTTCAGGCTTCAATTCTACTCTCTCTTTCCTCTGTTTCTGTTTCTGTCTTACACACACACACACACACACTGCAGTTCTGCTGTTGGCATCCCAGTCAACCACAGTTGACCATAGGAAGCAGATGTAACACTTTTTGTAAGTGTGTGTGCGCACGCACGTACGCACCTTTATGTTTGTGTATGTTTGTGTGTGTGTGTGTGTGTGTGTGATCACCCGGCCAGACAGATGGTGAGCATGCTGTCTCCTCACAGCTCGGTGCAGCCAGTTCGCTAATGGGAGAACTGCTGTTTAGCAACAGAACCAGGAACTGAAATAATTACCACTCCCTTGCCCATGAACAAGCTTTTATTTATTTCATTCATTCATCTCTACTTTCTTTGTATCCTCTCTTCCCTGTCGCTATGATTTCTACCTACTTAGCTCATGTGCGCTTTCTCTCCTTTCTGTCTCTCTCTCCCTGTCTCTCTCTCTTTCACCGTCTTACACCCATTCATGCCTACACATAAATTACCGCTCACTATCAAACTGCTGCTCCTTACCATAACTTTGACTCATGTGGAGCAGTACCTTTTGTCTTCCCAGGGTGCAACATGCTTGTGTTTTGAGCTCAGAGGGCTGTGAGTTATGGTAGAATCAGTAATGGCCCATGAAGATGATGTCTCAATGTGCAGTGATGTCAACATATTGGCTTCTCTGATTGCCACATTCACCCCTTTAACCTCAGAATCACACCATGGGCATGCCATAATACATGAAAAATAATGCAAATCATTAAGCAGTGATTGTAGTGACTCTTAAAGAAAATGTCTAGGCTTTTTACCTTTGCTAGGTTTACAAAGCCATTTCACATTAACAAAGAATACCTCGATGAATGGGATTGGAACTATTAGTTTTATCAGCTGTTGATTTTGTGATTTTCCTATCTGATACCTAATGCAGTTCATATTTGGAGTTAGTGGTGTGCTCATTCCTCTTTGTTATTTTGTATGTTTTGTTGTTGGGTGCTCTATGGTCCAAGGTTAGTAGTTTCATATGAGAAATTGGACCTGTCCAAAAGGGACCTTCTTCAGGGCCCAAACCGCTACACGTGGGAATTTTTAGGTCCTTTTTGGACATGTCCAATTTGCCTTGGTTGGAGAGATTTTTTTCTCTTATGCTTTTCTCATATGAACCTTATGCAACTCAAACATGGGAAGTACTCTGTGTGTTGAGATTGATTGTGTGCATCAGTTCTTAGCAGTGTATTCTGGTGTGTATGTGTAGGATCATTCGCTCCCTGGTCCGTCATGTGAAGTACTTCCTGGGTCTGCGCTTTGAGGTGAGCGGCTGGGAGCACCTGCAGACAGAGGGGCCCTACGTCATCATTTCCAACCACCAGAGTTCCCTGGACGTGCTGGGTAAGACCACACACACACACACACACACACACACTACAATTCTGGAGTTGGTTTCCCTGTCAGTCACAGTTGACCTTAGGTAGCTGACACTGCTGCTCTTCAAAAAGTTGTCAAAGTGGTGGGCCCATCACACAATGTAGTTGCTGGACCCAAGGCAGTACATTATGAAAAGGTATATAGAAGTCCACACACTGGAATTCCCTTTCAATGCAATTTCAATGAGATTCCCTACAGTGATGTTTTAACACAGCTTTGTGCTAGGGATTGACCGATATGGATTTTTTAGTACCGATACCGATTTTTTCCATCAGCCTTAGCCGATGACTGATACAGGCTGCCGATTTTCTTGAGCCAATATTTGGAGCCGATACTGCTTTTATTTTGTTTCCTCAATTTACATCATACAAATGACACATAATTACACAAATGATGTTAACAAATGTTATAAGTCTCAATTTAAAAAAGGAAAATTTATTGAACTTATGGATGGTGCACTGGATATAGTTAACTGTGCAAAATGCTTTCATCAAAATCTTACAACACAGCCTTGATGATGCATTGCTTGCTGACTATAAGACATAATTCAGGTCATCACAAAATGTCCTTTGTCAACACATTTAAATAATTTAAGAAAACAATAAGCCTGCATGGTTTCAATTTTTCTATGTCTATATTTTCCTAAAAAAACCACAGGACATATATCAGCAGAAGAAAATAACGTGGTGTCAGATGTTTCTGTTCTAAACGGCATCAACGTCAAAAGGTATAAAACATATCTCTCAAAGTTTTAAAATCTCTCCTTCTGGTAGCGCAGCACTCTCATATCGCTGTGATGCGTGTGTCCCACTGAGTGAGACAGACCAGACGCACAGACAAACTTCTATTTGGTAGCTGACGAACCACCATTGAACTGGATTGAAAATGATAAGGTTAGCAAACGGCTCTAAACAAGTAAGGCATACACGGTATGTCTGGTACATGGTAAACGTTAACACGAATTAATAGTCAACTACATATAACACGTCTCTCATTATTAAAGCTCTGATATCACTGCGATGGCAACTCCGCCCAGCTCGAAGGGAGAGGGGGAGGGAGACGCACACACCACATGAGTCCAAAACTCAGCCAGGTGGTTGCTGAATAAAACTCCCACAAATATCACTGAACAACGTCGGCATTACTTAATCATATGATTGACCAGTGTTCGTAACAGCTACTGCTACTGCATGCATACGGATAGCCTACAACTTAGCTATTTGCAGCTCCCTAAATACAATGGCAAGCAGTTTTATAGAAGAGGCATTCAGGGAGGGAGACACACACACACACACACACACACCACACGCGTCCAACACTCACGCTGAATAAAAGTCCCACAAATACCACGGAACAACGTTGGCATTACTTAAACATATGACCAGTGTTTGTAACAGCTACCGCTACCGCATGCATATGGATAGCCTAGCCTACAACTTAGCTATTTGCAGCTCCCTAAATACAATGGCAAGCAGTTCTATAAACGAGGCATTAAGCATTAAATAAAGTACCTATCTATCTATTATTCTCATTTTCCATTTGGACCCACAAACTTGCTTCAAAGTGTATGGCAATATTTCAGCTAAGTCAAACAGTTAAAAGATGCTTTGAAAGTTTAAAGTTTACTGTTGTCTTGAAGAGCAGGCTTTCAGCACTCTGCTTGTGGGGGAGGGGCAGTCTGCATGTGAATTGCAGTGTCTCCAGCAACACAGAGCTGCCTGTGGATGCCTGTATGTAAATAATGCGGGGAAAAACTATCGGCCAACGCAGCCGCTTATCGTCCGATGCCGATACACGTAAAAAACGTAAATATCGGCCCGATATATCGGTCGATCCCTACTTTGTGCTCTTCAGACTAAAGGGCCATTCAAACCAAGAACGATAACTATAGGGATAACAGCAAAAATATAGCTGCAAGCAGCAATGAGGGGGCCAAGCAGTTGAGCAGGAGTTGTCATGGCAACACAATGTTGCTACATTATACACACACCCAATTAACCTCCCATCCGACCCACCACACACATATACACAGATAAACCTCCTTGTATATACATGCGCATACCTCAAACATCACCAGATTTATTGTGTGTCCTCAGGTTGTAGTCATGAGACCACATACCAAGTTTGGTGTCAATACGAGAAAGTGTTGATAATTATAGCGCCCCTAGTGTTCAAAGGTCACTAAATATATTGAGCAACTTCAGGATGTGGTCCCGAGTCCATGTACCAAATTTGGTGTCAATACGAGAAAGTTTTGCAAAATATAGCACCCCTAGTGGTGAAAGGTTGCTAACATTATTGTGTGTCCTCAGGATGTG
Organism: Alosa alosa; assembly: GCF_017589495.1. Lineage (NCBI taxonomy): Eukaryota > Metazoa > Chordata > Actinopteri > Clupeiformes > Clupeidae > Alosa > Alosa alosa. The sequence continues at coordinate 31,627,018 of NC_063200.1, forward strand.
GTCTTGAGTCCATGAACCAAGTTTAGTTTTGATACGTGAAAGCATTGATGAGATATGACCTAAACTTCTGTTACTCTAGCGCCGCCCTAGTGGTTGAAAGTCACCAAATTTATTTTGTGTCCTCAGGATAAGGTCCCAAGTCCATATACTATGTTTGGTTTCGATACGTGAAAGCATTGCTGAAATATGAGCCCACTTCCTGTGATTATAGCGCCCCCCTAGTGGTCAAAGGTCATTAAATTTATTGAGCCTCCTCCTTATTGGGTCCTGACCCCATGTACTGTACCATGTACCCCATGTACTTTTTTTTATGTCAAAGCGTTGCTGAAATACGACTATACTTCCTGTGATTATAGCACCACACAGTGGTCAAAATGTACCAAATTTCTTGGTCGTCCTCCTAATTGGCTCGTGAGTCCATATACCAAGTTTGGTTTTGATACGTGAAAGCCTTGCTGAGATATCACTTCACTTCCTGTTTGGCAAACTTGATTGGTCGTCACAGGAAACGGGTTTTGAATATAGGTCCAAAAAGCAATACGTTTGTGAACCATGGTATGACGATCATCTGCGTCAAGTTTCGTAAAAAAATCGGATACTTTTTGTGACCTGTGAGAACTTTTAAGGGTTTTTGATTAAATCCAATATGGCAGCCGGATCAATTATGTTGACATCACAAATTCACATCTGTTGGGCTTAGGACCTCCCACAGTATTAACAGACACCACTAGTAAGTTTTAATTCCAAACACATCACCCGTTACAGGCCAAAATGTAATTTTGCTGATTATAGCGCCACCTATAGGTCAAAAGTCATCAAATTTATTGAGCATCCTACTTATTGGGTCCTGACCCCATGTATTGAGTTTGGTTTTGATATGTGAAAGCTTTGCTGAGATATTACTTCACTTCCTGTTTGGTGGCTTTGCCGCCAAACTTGATTGGTCGTGACGGCCGACAGGTTTTGAATATGGCTCCAAAAAGCAGTGCCTTTATGAGTCATGATCTGACGATGATCTGCATCAAGTTTCGTTAAAATCAGACACATTTTGTGGTATCGGATTTAATCAAAAACTTTTAAGTGTTTTTGATTAAATCCGATATGGCGGCCGGATCAATAATGTTGATGTCACAAAATCACATCTGTCATCCTTAGGGCCTCCGACAGACACCACTAGTACATTAACATTAAAATTAACATACACCAATAGCAAGTTTTAATTTCAAACACATTACCCGTTACAGGCCAAAATGTAATTTTGCTCATTATAGCGCCACCTATAGGTCAAACTTCATCAAATTTATTGAGCCTCGTCCGTATTGGGTCCTGAGCCCATGTACTGAGTTTGGTTTTGATACGTTAAAGCTTTACTCAGGGTTCCCACGGGTCCTTAAAATCCTTGAAAGTTTGTGAATCTGAAAAAAATAATTCAAGGCCCTTGAAAGTTTTTGAAAAGAGACATAAATAAATGGAGGTCCTTGAAAGTTCTTGAATTTCTTTTTGAGGAAAAAAAATCCATACAATTACGTACAATTCCGCTTATTAACATGTACACGGCCAGCATGATTTCTGCGTGTTTCCCACGTGTAGTGTTTGTTGCCCAAATATTTAATTTAACATTCTGATGAATAAACCGACAGGTTCATAGTAACGAGTTTAACTTGTTTAGGACAAGTTTATTTCAGCTCAGTTTTATGCAAAATACAAACATGAAAAATAGAATATGCCTACCATCTGTCATATGACCAAAAATAAAAGAAAACTGCGACAAGGTATCCTTGGTCTGTTGAGGTAACATGGTTTAACCATGCCCACGCTTGAAATTTATCGACACATTAGGTCCTTGAATTTAAGGATATTGGGCCTGAAAGTCCTTGAAAGGTCCTTGAATTTGATCTTAACCAAGGTGTGGGAACCCTGTTTACTGAATTATTACTTCACTTCCTAGTCGCACTTTTTTTCATAGTTTGGCTGGTCCTGCGACTTATAGTCAGGCCCTCATCCAAGGATTCCAAGACTTATATATGAAAAAATTATATAATTGAAAAATTATATAATTGAACATGTTTTTAAACATGTTTTTAAATGAACCCTACATGAAACATTATCGTCTACAGCCTAGAGAGAGCGCTCTCAAATGCACAAGTCCTGTGCACTTTCAGTCAGAGATTAGTGCTTGTGCTATGCCTGAAACACATCGCATACTTAAATCCTCAAATGGCGGGATTCTATTTATAGCCGGGCCTCAGATTCGGACAAATAAAAGCCAGTATAATTTTGTTTCAATTTAACTCATAAAAGAGCTCTTTTTTAATAATTTATATTGTTGGTTGGTTTAATATTGTTGCCAATGAAAAGTCATCTTCCCACACCATGAGTCTCCAACGGTTGCTCTCAAGCTACCAGTCGCACGCAGCCCTTTTCTGAGCTAGAGGCTGAAGCAATAATCTACATTTAAACACAATTGTTGCTACCAGGCATCAGCCTACGATTTAAAAAAAAAAGTAAATCATGCATAATTTAACAAATAACTAAATTTAGTTATCTTAGACCTTTTTGGCTATATGGAATACGGTTTCACTTGCAGCACAGCACACGTTCCATGAATTAATGAAAGCGGATGCCTTATCTCGCAATAAGCGGATGGAACACTCTTTCATACAGTACATGAAACTTAATAGTGAACCATTAAATACCCCACAGATTTCAGTGGTCATCAGTCCCGATATTTAGCAATATAATCAAACAGTCCAAACGTAAATCAAACTCAAATTGAACATCTTCTGCTTTTGATAGCCTACCGGAATGCCGCTCCAAACGAAAAGTAGGCATGTCTCACAATAAAACGCAAGAAATAAAGGCCTATAGCTGATCACTGTTTTGCTACTAATTATCTTTCACGTAATGAATATGCACAGAAAGTGAAAGTAGGCCTACTATGCGCTCCGTGTCTGAAGCTGTCTGTTCACGTCCGCAATCGATAATAACGTTCCTCAAATGGAGAACACATCCATGTTCTCTCGCGTTATAGGCTGTCATGCTTCTGTGTTCCTGAATTCCTGACGGTTCCTGATCGCTAAACGTTTGTCGATAGCGTTTGATGCAGAAGCACCTATAATTTGACTGTAGCAGTGACAAATCCTGCTGAGAGAGAGAGAGAGAGAGAGAGAAACGAGAGAAACGAGAGAGAGAGAGAGAGAGAGAGAGAGAGCAACGAGAGAGAGGCCTAAAGTGGTCCCTGCTTGTGTCTCTGCATGGGGTTCGGATCCGTCCAGTCAATAGTCCATAATAGAGTTGGTCCGTCCAGTCAATAGTCCCCATTCAGGCAGCTCCATTATTAGATTAATGTCAGACAGGCTGTGGCAAAATCTGTGGGAATTTCAGATTATGATGGCTAGAGTTATGGACTTTTATTAGTATGCTCAATACTTAGTAATAATTTATGCGCAATACCCGCAATCCCGCGCTGAAATTTAGGCCCTGGTTAAATGCGCATCTTTTTTTCTCTCGCTCTCTTTTTCTTTCAGCATGTTCTGCTGCCTGTTTGTGCCAATATGTCGTCCAAAATGCTTGATTGCATTGCATTCTCCACATTTTTAGCTAAATTTTAATTTACCACATCAGCATTTTTGTTCAGTGAATCTTTTGTAAATTGCTTTACAATAGTGTCGGGGCCTTGTCAGCAGCCTCCGGCTTGCCTCTTGCCACTATTCACTCCTTCGTCTTCAACATTCCCTGTAGAATTCTCAGTATTTTTGGCCTCAATGTGTCCAGTTACATAGTCTGTCTGTTCTTAGTCTTGGATTTTATTAAATACATTTCTAAATATCACCTGCTTGCTGCAGCTTCGGTCTGCACGTCCTTCTTTTTCTCTGTCAAGCATTTAATCTGCTGCCGGCTTGTCTCTCCACATCGTCCAAAATGCTTGATTGCATTGCATTCTCCACATTTTTAGCTAAATTTTCATGTACCACATCAGCATTTTTGTTCATTGAATCTTTTGTAAATTGCTTTACACTTACAGTCAGGCCTATAGGCCTATTGCCTGGCTTGCCTCAGCTTCGGTCACATCCTTTTAAAACCGTATTTTTATCTATCGTGAGAGTTTAATCTGCTGCCAGCTTGTTACTCCACATCGCCCAAAATGCTTGATTGCATTGCATTCTCCACATTTTTAGCTAAATTTTCATGTATCATATCAGCATTTTTGTTAAGGCAATCTTTTGTAAATTGCTTTACAATTACCGTCGGGCTTAGGCCTATTGACTGGCTTGCTTCAGTCACGTCTAAAACGGCATCTTTTTCTCTCTAGTGAGCATTCAATCTGCTGCCAGCTTGTGACTCCACATCGCTAAAAAATTGCATTGTTTCTCCACATTTTAGATCCACCACATGGCATTTTCTTTCAGTGAATCTTTTACTTTCCAATTACCTTCCTGCCCTCCTCTTGGCTGCCTTCACTCCTTCGTCTTCATTAACATTAATCTTTTTGGCCTCAATAATCTAGTTACATAGTCTCTGTTTTTGGTTTTGGATTTTGTTAAATACATTTCTAAATAAATGCGACTTATAGTCCGGTGCGACTTATATATGTTTTTTTCTTGTTCATGACACATTTTTTGACTGATGCGACTTATACTCAGGAGCGACTTATAGTCCGGAAAATACGGTAATGCAAAATCTGACACATTGGGGGCGCTAGAGCATTTGACATGAAAGTTAGTGAAATTAATCATATGACTATACCGAATCAATGTGCCAAATTTCCCAACTTTTTACTGTATGGTTCAATGGCAAATGAGTGTTTCGTTATAATAATTATAACACATAGAATCACTATGGGTTGCCTCGCAGCTTCGCTGCTTGGCCCCCAAATATTGCGTTAGCTAATATGAATGACAACCTCCAGACATAAACATAACGATAATGACATGAAGAACGATACCGTCAGGGTCACTTTCAGTTATCGTTATGGCTATGGTTCTCGTTGTGAACGGCCTATAAGACTGCTGCTCTTATAGTAGTGTTTTTGTTTGTGGGTGAGATCTCTACTGAGGAAATGTGTGTGTATCATCATGACTGATCATCTAGTATCCAGGATGTGTGATTTACACACATACTAATACTCCCTTAGTCCCCAGTGGTGTGGTTAGTAGTATGTTTGTCTCTTGGTCCGTTTTTGTATTCTAATAATGTAGGTTTTTAATGTCATTCACAGAGTGCTGGTGTTTCTGTCTGAAAGCCTGTGTGAATGTGGCTATGTAGGGGGTAGCAGAGTGAGACACAGGGCAGCTGAGTGAGGCCGTCCTGTCTGTGTTTTTTTTCACGTCGGTAAAAAAAATCTGCCCCTTGTCAGCAGGCTGGTTGTCGTGACACGGCTAATCTGGCCATGGTGATGTTATTATGAGAGAGGGACACAGGGAGAGAGACGGTGGTGATTGACAAGACTAGGCTTTCAGCCAGCGTGAGCGAGAGGAGGGGGTGGAGCGGTCAGAGAGCGCTAGGGCTTTGTAGCTTTATAGACTGTGCACTTTGTTCTGCAACCACATCAGGTGAGGACGGGTCTGAGGTTGGCAGACTTTCCCTTGGCAGTATTTCCCAACCTCTGGCCTATATCCTTCCTTCTCCTCCCTGTTATCCTTATCAGTGTCTTAGTCTGTATCATCCTTATTGCTGTATCTATCTATCTATCTATCTATCTATCTGTCTATCTATCTATCCATCTCTCTTTCTTTTCCCTAAGCAATTCATAGAATTTGGTTCAGGGCTTGTACTGTACCTGTAGTTAAGTTCTCTGATTCACTGACTGATTGATTGATTGATCAACTGACCTATCGATGGAGTGGTTGAAGAGCTTGCATTCACTTTTGTACACAAAAAAAAAATAGTATAAGTAATATTAAATAGTAAAAGTAATATTAAATGCTGTTCATATTCAACAACAGAAATTGAACCTGTTTTATTAGCATGGAAAACATGAAAATCTTTTATTGTTTGTGTTGTGAGTTCACACAGTCCTGAACCATTGGCTGCTATTCTTAATAATAATAATATTAAGATAAAAAAACAATATCCGATCCCACTCATTATGCAGATCGTTAGAGCCACTAAAGGATGTTTTTTTTTTTAATATTATTTCCTTTTTTTAATATTATTTAGAGCAGAGTAAACTTCTCTTTCTGCTCAGTAGACTGTGCTCGGAGCACACATTATATTGTCCCCAGATGGCGATCTATCAGGCCTCCATTTCTAGTCATCAGTAGTCATGGTTTGAGATTTGGTTTCTAGGTGATCTTTGGATGCTGAAAGATAAACACATTTATAGGCCTGGTCTTTTTTCCTTCTTCTTCTTTAGGCTGTCTGTGTTTCTATACAGAAGTTTCTCTACCGTATGCCCATACACTTGCATATACACACACACACACTTACACACATGCTCAGCAGAACACAATCTTCTTTACACACAATGTGTTGGTCCAGGTGAAATAACGTGTCGGTAAACACAACTCACAGCAACTCTCTGAGTATGTGTTTTTTCAGGATGTGAGATGTAGGTCAACTGTGGCCCACCTGCGCATATCAGGACTCTGAACCACAACCCACAACCAGTGTGGAATTTATATGATCTGTTCCAACCATGTCTGTTGCTACATGTTCCTGACCTAGTGTTCAGTACACACACACACACACACAGTCATACACACACACAGTCATACACAGCCAGACATCCTACCAAGTCATGCTGTCCATCTGAACTCTCCCGCTGGCTCCCCCTGCAGGTATGATGGAGGTCCTGCCCGACCGCTGCTCCATGATCGCCAAGAAGGAGTTGATCTATGCCGGCACAGTGGGCCTGGTGTGCTGGCTGGGCGGCATCGTCTTCATCAACCGCAAAAAGACCAGTGATGCCAAGAGCGTTATGGCTGATGCTGCCAAAACCATGATGGATGAGAAGGTAAATCAGTCATAATCTACCTGCAAAGGTATCACCCAGTAATCTGGCTGTGTAGGCAATCCGCTCATATTTGACTCTACCACATATTCTAATCCACTACTAATCATTCTATACATGATACAGGTGTGTTAGAAATTCTTCCCCAATGTATGTGGAGGTTTGTAACACCGATTTGAGCAGGTAACTAGGACTTTTATTATGGGTTGGTATATCCACCATCAGGCTCATGCCAGTAATTCAGCAAAAGCCTGAGGCAGCGGGTATAGTTTTTCATGAGTTCTCATATAGTTTCTTGTGAGTCACGCCTTTCTAATGTGGAGACTCAGCACTCAGAGAGTCCTCCATAGAAATGCATGGGGTTAGTTATATATAATAACGCCAATATGGCCGTTGTCTAGACATATCCCACCCCTTTCTGTATGCCTCCCCATTCACTTGAATAGGAAAATAGCTGCCCGATAACTGCCCAAAGTGCATTACCAAGATGGCTGCTGAGTGTTGGGACTTGTCTATTAGGACTTTGGTCACGCGTGGGCGATGCTCAGTATCAATGTTGGGACTGGCTAGTTAGGTCGATGTGTTCCAAGCAAAATCAAATGGGACTTCCGACGTGTGACAGACTAAATTAACTCCTCTCTAAGATGCGTGGTTGACTTGACATAACCGCATGGATTTGCAAGGGGCCTCTCCACCTCTCTGTGCGCCTCCAGATTCGCCTGTGGGTGTTTCCTGAGGGGACGAGGAACCAGAAGGGAGACCTGCTGCCTTTCAAGAAGGGAGCGTTCCACCTGGCTGTTCAAGCACAGGTAAGACACATGCACAGTCATTCATATACAGATAATATGGACAAAGTCTTTGCCACTAGAGGGAGCTCCTCATTAATGCAAATCTTCCAATGCAGCTGGAATGCTGCACAGTAGGCTGAGACCTAATCCAGGATGAAATTGCAGTCTGTCTGAGCAAAGATTTTCACTTGAAAGTTTTCACTTGACTTTCACTTGCTAACACCCTTAATTGCTAAACTTTGTCTGGAAATTTTGTATTTTTTTACAAGTGAACACACACACACACACACACACACACACACACACACACACACACACATACACACACAAAAAAAGAGGTCAAGCACACATTCTCAGGCTATCACAATCCAACCCTTAGGTTGTGCGTTTGTTTGTTCTGGCCGTCCAGCCTGCTTTGTGCTGCAGTGCTGTGTGTTGGTGATAGCCACCGAGGTGCACATTTGTCTTCTGGTGTCAGAGAGCGCGTTTGCCAGCCAGCACTTTCTGCTTCAGCCATGGAGCCTGACAGCAAAGGGGATTTGGAGCTGTAGTGTCTTATTTTTTTTATTTTTAATATTTATTTATTTATTTATACCGATCATAGCTGCTATAGGGATTGCTGCCAAACGGAATTTCATTGTATCTTATGTGCAATGACATTAAAGCTTCTTATCTTCTTAACTTAGGGTCAGGCACAAATGGGACGAATTAACACACACATACATACACACACACATACACGCCATACTGTATTTGAGTTCACATCAGAACACACACCTCAAGTAAACGCACACACAAACTTTGCTCTGTGCGTGACGAGGTGACAGAGAATAAGACGTGTTTATGTGAGTTGCACAGACTATAGTCATGAAGCTGATCTATGGACAGATACAAGTGTTGGCTTGGCCCTGGGGCATCCAGGCCATATTAATCAACAGCAGATGGGAATTACTGAACCAGCAGACCCATGTAATCCAACCCTGACGCACTTAATCAGAAACTGTAAGGCAGTGTATGCATGTGCTTGCGTGTGCGTTCATATGTGTGTTTGAGTGTTGCGCGTGTGGGCAAGTGTTCAAATGTTTGTCATGGAGCCACACCAGGACTGATACTGTGTGAGTGGCCTTTGCTGTGTTGTAGTGAAAGGTCCTTGGGAACACAGATGCGTACGCACACACACACACACACACACACACGCTCGCGCACGCACAAACATATGATAACGGACTGCTGGGATCACATTATGTCAGGTTGACAGAAAACCAACATTCCATGGGAATCCAGTCTTTGGAAAGATCCAATAATGTTGATAAGACTTCTCAAGTCTCACTCTTTTTTTCTTCCTTACCCCCCCACTCTTTCTTACTTTCTATCTGTCTGTCTCTCTCTCTCTCTCTCTCTCTCTCTCAGGCCCCCATCATACCGATCGTGTTCTCTTCCTACAGCAACTTCTACCTGCGGAAGGAAAAGGAGTTCAAGTCAGGTAAGCATGTAGTTGTACTTGCAGTCAGTCAGTACTATCAATATAGTCAGTATAACGATTCTTATCCCGCTGCCATAAAATCTATATATTTTAAGTTTTTTTTATTATTATTAATTGTTGGAGAGGACCAAAGTGATGATGTTTGGCAATGTTTGACAATCGCCATTTGACCTCCATCTCCAATTATCATTCCCCTTTGCTTGTGAACTTCAGTAGTTGTCTTGTTATATTAAAGGAGAATTCCAGCCATTTTTCACACAGATGTCTGTTTCTGGAGCCGCTACCTTGCTTGAGTTGCTGCAGCCAACAGCTAGAGCAGCCGGGCAGCTACCGTGCTACACTCTGGGGGCATAATCATAATCTATAATCAAAGATTCTCCTTTAATATGAAGTACTTGTACTGTATTGCATCTTTACAAATAAAATGCAAACACAAATAAAAGCTGGTTGATTGATTGATGAGAATGGTGAGTGTGCTTGTTGCTCTTTCAGGCACTATCACTTTGAAGATCCTGCCCAAGATCGAGACCAAGGGACTTACCACGGGCGATGTGTCAACTCTGACCGACCAGTCATACGCCCTCATGCACTCTGCCTTCCTCGAGATCTCTGGCCCTAGGAAGCAGAGCAACGGGCCGTCCAGTCACTGAACATTGCGCTGCCCCCAAGCCCTCTGACCCCTCTCCCTCCCCCCTCTCTTCCCTCACCCCCTCCCCCCGTTCCATCTGCCTACCTGTCACCCTGGCAACGCCAAGAACCTCTGCAGTGACTCATGACTCCATGTGACAGTAATGACTGTAACCAAAATTGCTTTCAATGTCCTATCTTTTGGTCTTCTTGACGCAGGATCGTACGCACAGTGTCACACACACACCCTCTCACACACACACACACACACACACACACACACACACACACACACACACACACACACACACACACACACACACACACACACACACACCCTCGTACAGATAAATAACTTAAGCCTCTCTATCCTGTTGCTTCATGGACTCATGAATATGGGAGGGGAGGTGAAGGGGTTGAGATGATGTCACTTCCCACATGGAAGGGGGAGGAATGGGGGGCCGGCCCAGCGGTGACCCCTGGCCTCTAAAAACGTTCTGCTTCCTGGTCCGACTAGGCCCTGCCGCAGAGCGAGGTCCAGGAGCCCCCGTGGGATCGTGGGAGTTGGCGGACGACACCCCTGCACTGCATGCCTTCCTCTGCCATGCCGCCTTCTGCCCAGTGCTCTGCTTCAGCAGTTTATTTTGTGTATGTTTTTTTATTATTATTGTTTAGTTTCACATTTTTCTTTCTTTTTGCTTTTTTGTTGTTGTTATTGTGCTTTGGCCAATTTGCTCACATCTCCTATAGATGAAGCACCAACTGTCTGAGATCCAGCCTCCGCCTTACAGTTATGAGCACACATACACACACACACACACACCCCCCTACACACACTTACATACAAAACACGTACTCATACGCATACAAAGAGGAAAGGCTTCCAAGTTTGATGTGTGAGTGGAAAACACGTGCACACACACACACTGCTCCTCTGAACTAATGTACCATGTATCCAATGTTGAACATTGACGGTGTAAAACTATGAAAATTATTTATACTGCTGACATCAAATTTGATATCTCAAATCTGCTGTTTTTCTTCAGGCGGTCAAGTGAGACACAGTGTGTGGTGGACATGCAGTTTCTCTCTGTAAATGTATTATTTTTCTTTATGCATTTCTATGTCTGTGAATCCCCATTCACAAACACAATGTGTCAAAAAGGTGTTTTCCATGAAGTGCACTGTTCTGCTTAACACTCGTTTGATGGGGACAGAATTCCAGTTACACGAATGTCTACAAAGAACCAGTTTAGTCCTTTATGCTAAATGCTTGTTTTTTTTGTGTTTTGTTTGTTTTGCTAGAAGTTTCCATCGGTTCTGTTCTTTTGTTGTTAATTTATCTAGTATTAATTTGTGGAGATTCTAAAGAGGAGTTGATCAATAAGTTATGGAGACGTGATCTTCATGAAAAGTCTTTTGTTGCATGTGACCTGCGTGTATGGGATTGAAAAAGGCGCTGATTGTGAACAGCCAAAAAGTTGAACTAGTTTCTCACAAGCCTTGGTTTATATAGATCTTTCATTGATGATGACAGAAAAAGACCTCAAACTCTTCGTACTTGTAGATCTTGAGTTGATTGTGATTGGTGGAGAGTAGGTCTTGATGGCTAGATACATCTTTCCTTTTGTCGCTGCTTCTGATTGGTTGAGACACTTGGGTGTGATCGCACCAGATTGTCATTTTGGGGCCGTAAAGCTATCATTATAATTGATTAAAATTGCTTTGTTAGAGGCACATGTGGATTAATGATCAACAGCATCTGGTATTGACATCTGTATTCTATACAGATGATGAGTTGTTAATATAAAGGCCTTCCATCCGAGCTAGGTGGAGCTTCAGCCGCAGTGATGATGTTTTACAGGGGGTTTTTTTTTGGATGTTTTGTGCGCATTTGCGTCATTTGATTGGTCAGAAGTAAATGTGTTTTAAATTAGTGTTTTAAAAATCCGAATAGCTAGCAGCTCACTGTGAGGTTCTGTCATGGTCCTCCGCTTCCTCAGCGAGAATGTATCTCAACATCTGTAGTGTGTGTATGTGTGTGTGTGTGAGGGAGAGAGATCAGACAGAGTGAGAATGTATTTTACTATCTGTGTGAGTGTATGTGTGTGTGAGATCATGTTCTTGCTTCTTGAGACACACAGGCTATTTTTTTCATAAAGCCATTTCATTTCAGCTGTTTCTCTTAGTGTGGTGGTAGAAGGTAGTTTGGCCTGCTGGTCCCTTACCCGTAAAGGAGTTATCTCAACTTTGTGATGAGGGTCAGAGGTTGTGGTCAGTCATCTCACCTTGAGGAAGTTTGTAATATTTGAAAAAAAAAATATATATATATAATATATATATATATATATATATATATATATATATATATATATTTGTAAATTAAAAAAAAAATTTTTTTTTCACATTTGTTGAATGTTGTGGCATCCTAAAAGTGTCTAAGGCAACTCATCTGTGCTGTTTGCCCAGTGCCCAGGTGCAGCTTAAGTCTTTCCATCGTGTGATTTGCTACAGACCTACTTGACTGAATTATGGTGTTGACAAATGATTTTGTTTTGTTTTTTTTCTCCAGCTCCACATATGAACTCATAGGCGAGTGATTTTTTTAGTCTTTCCTGGCTCAGTTTCAGTGGAAGATTTGTCAATGAAGTTGTGTAAATGTTTATTCATCACTTCTAAACCCTTAAGCTCTTAAGTACCCCTTAATTAAGGCTATCTGGATGTAGGCAGTCTTGGTAAGGCTATGTCAAATGTCTATCCTTATGGTTGTGAGTGAAGTGGCAGTGTGCATTGTACTAATTCAATTCTAATTAAATTATAAGTTTAACTCCCCAGATATTCATATTGGCCTCAGTATACAGATTAGGCATTACATTAATATGTAAACTCCTGATATATATTAACAAAGCACTTTTAGCATAGAATTTGGATTTAACATTATTTGTAAAGGGAACATTGTAATGTGGCAAAAATGTGTAAAATATGATTTTTTTTTTTCACCAAAGCTATTAAATTGTACACTGGTGGAAGCTTTAGATTTATTATGGAAAAATAAATAAATAAATGCAAAAATGTGACAAGTGTCTATCTGACATCTTACATATCTTTGTGTGTGGGAACATGTGTGTATGTGTGGCCCATGATTTGTATGGGTGTGTGTGTCTGCGTGTGTGTTTTTAAGTTTGCACATGCAAACACATGAATTAAAAAAGCCCATTGTAAAGTCTGGTTCTATTTAAGATGTAGTGTTCTGGAATGGCACAGAATCTGGATTCAACCTGTCTGAAGAATGCCTTGGGAAAGAGAAAATAAATTTAATTCTTTTTTCCTACAAAGTGTCATGTTTTTGCTCTCGCACTTCCTTTTGCCTCTAAAGGCTTCACACATCTTCCAAAGTCATGTCGGTGCCCTCACCAGCAAACAGAAGACAGTCATTGTAAATTTATTTTAAAAAAAGAGTTACAACATTTTTATTAAGGACCAAGATTTCCAACATTCAGACATGGAAAGGAACTCGAACACTGGTCTTCAGCAGCCTCTCCTCATTTTAGTCTTATGCCAGGGAGGCAGGTGGAGCTATAAGTTAAACAAACAAACAAACAAACAGAAACAACACAAACTGAAACCTTAAATACACACAGACTTAGCTGCACCAAAACAAAGTCAAATAGACAAAACATAAATGCATACAGAATCCAAAACAAACATTTTAAGGAGAATGGGCTACGTATAAAAAATGACAAAAGAAATAGAAGTGTCATGATATCAGGGGGTGTTGAGTCTGGTGAGATGAGTCTGATGGAGTGGAACTGAGGGGCTCTGGTGATGGCAACCCGCACTGGGAGGCAGTATGTTGAGACAGAAGGGAAAACAAAGGTGATGGAGTAGATTCTGATGCACATGGATGGACAGATCGTGTCTCTTGTAGACAGATCTAAGGGCCAGTTGTAGGTCATGGAGGAGATAAGTTGAGAATTTTCAGGCACAGAGATGTTTAATTTGACACAGCATTGTCATGGATTGACCAACTTCACAACTCTGCTTTTCCCGCTTTTAAGTTTCCTGACAGGAACCTGCAGCACAGAAAATGTAGACCAAGTTTATTACTCATGATGCATGAGTTCTACAAAACTTGAACATTCTTCAAAACATTCTTTCTGTCTGTGTGTAAATGTGTTATCGATGTGTGTGTGTGGGTCTGTGTGTTTATATATACATGAGTACATTTGTCTGTGTGCATGTGAGTGTGTGTGTGTGTGTATGTGCATATCTGTGCATGCGTGAGAATGAGTGTGTGTGAGACTCACAGGCTCCAAGTCGTTCCTCCAGGAAGCCGACCTGCTCGCTCAGGGACTCGATGCGGTCCAACTGCTGCAAGGAGTGAGACAGGAAGCTGGTGCTGCCCACCACA
>NC_063200.1:31646278-31651278 GCF_017589495.1 Alosa alosa
ACTATGAGAAATGCATTTGCTTATACCACACCTGATGCTATGAAGGTCAGACCGCAACACAGGTGGCTAGTCGGCGCACAGTGTTCAGGAATACCATCGGTCATGTACGCTTGTTCCCACAAAGGACAGTCAACCTCTGGGTTCCATCCAAAACAAACACTGCATCTGAGGGTGATGTTTATTTTCTATTTTATGAAGTGAGACAAATATGCAGCCGTTTTTGAAAGAGAGAGGAGAGAGGGGAGGAGGGAGGAGTGAGGAGTGAGGGGGAGTTCAGGATTAGTAGAGAGAAAGGGTGCTTACTCAAAAAGAATAAATGAGGTCACACAGTTCAGTACTCAAATTCGTTAGTTACTGTATCTCCTTGAAGTCCCACTTTATGTGATTTAGTCAGGCTAGTTCTGGGCAGTTCTGGTTGCTTTGTTTAATCAACAGCCCTAAATCTGAGCCAGTTTGGTTTTCCTCCTTGGTCATCTGTGAATGTCTGTATTGTTTGTGTGGTCTGTGGTTGAGTATTAGTGAAGTTGCCCATTGCTGACTCTGGTCTGTGTGTCACTGTCTGTAGGTTGCTTCAGTTTTGTCTGTCGTTCTCCATCGTCTGTGGACTGCAGCCGGGGGTTCCAGGCACAGTGCATTATTACTCACGGTACGAGTTGTGAGTGGCATAGCGCGTACCAAAAGTAATAATGAACTGTAACACTGGCCATCAACAGGTCCTCTTCTTACCTAAAGGAACAGGCACACACACACACACATACACACACAGGCACACACACACACACACACAGGCACACACACACACAACCTCCACCTACCTATTCTGACCTTCTGACACAAGGTTGAAAAACATACATAAAATAAAAATTCAGATACACATGTGCCTACAGGTGCCCATAGACATAGGGTAGTTTCACACTGATTATACACTCTGTGTGTACATGTGTATTTCTGTGTGTGTGTGTGTGTTTTACTGTGTGTGTGTGTGTGTGTTTTAGTGTGTGTGTGTGTGTGTGTGTGTGTGTGTTTTACTGTGTCTGTGTGTGTGTGTGTGTGTGTGTGTGTGTGTGTGTGTGTGTGTGCATAATTGTGTGTGAGAGAGGAGGTCAGAGATCACAGGGTCAGCAGAGAATCTGTTTCTGTGTATTTTTCTGTTGATGTTTCCTGTATTTTCCATGACCTCACACTGTATGTATGTGTGTGTGTTTGTTTATTTGTGTGTGTGTATGTGTGTGTGTGTGTGTGTGTGTGTGTGTGTGTGTGTGTGTGTGTGTGTGTGTGTATGTATGTGTGTGTGTATGTGTGTGTTTGTGTGTGTTTGTGTGTGTGAGTGTGTGTGAGTGTGTGTGTGTGCATGCGTGCTCATGTGTGCATGGTGGTGCTCAATGATTTCATCCCCTAAACCTGCAGCAGTGTGCCTGTTACTATCTGCTGAGTTAGCCTCTCTGTCTGCTCATGACCCTGCGACTGACCTGTCCAGCCCCCCATCTTCTCCAGGGCTGTGTTTACCTGTGTGGGTGGAGAAGTGACCATGCTCGGGTGTGTCCCCTCGGGGCTGGCTGCGTGGGGGGGTGGCCGGACGTGGTGGTGGGGGCAATGTGGGCGGCGGGGGGAGTCGTTTGCAGGTGCGTCCGTCTGCGTCCAGTGCGAAACCCTCCGCACAGGCACACCTGTAGCTGCCCGCTGTGTTCACACACTGCTGGGAACACATACGGCCCTCAGCACACTCATCTATATCTGGAACAGAGAAAGAGAGATAGAGAGACAGACTTTGCATTAATGTCTAAGAATAAATATGTGTGTGTATGTGTGTGTGTTGTGTGTGTGTGTGTGTGTGTGTGTTTACCTGCTTGGCAGTTTCTCCCTTTCCACCCCACAGGGCAGGAGCATTGGTTAGGTCTGTGACAGGTTCCTCCGTTCAAACATGACTGCACACACACCGCTAAAGCCATGACACACAGAGAGATGCATGAACAACCACGCAGCTACAAAAAGAGCATACACACACATACCTACAATATGATATGTCTATATAATACATAATGTGTGACTTTCCACATACTGGCATATATGACTTTTACAACGCTTTATTGTTTTACCTTGATTACAACTGTGTGAATGAAATCTTTGCCACCCTGGACAGCATTCTGGGTAATAGAGGGATGGATCTGCCCTGGTCACCTGCCTGTATGACAACCTATACATAGTTCTACACACACAAACACACACACACACACACACACACACACACACACACACACACACACACACACACACACACACACACACACAGAGAGAGAGAGAGAGAGAGAGACAGAGAAAAATAAATAAGAATATGCGGGCAGATTGCTGATTGTTCAGGGCAGGAGAGGGAGCTGGGAATGTGAGATAGAGAGCCCAGTCCAGTCTGTGGTTGAGCATGTTGTGACGTCACGGCCACTACCATGACTGGAGCCTCCACCACCAATTACACAGTACCCATAACACCCCTCTCCTATTCCCTTTGCGCACGAACACACACACACACACACACACACACACACACACACACACACACACACACAAAATCCCCTTCTTCAGTCTCCCCCAGTAACCAGACTTTCCTGGCACGAGCTTCAATGAGAGAGAGAGTGAGAGAGAAAGATAGAAAGAGAAGAGAGAGAGAGAGAGAGAGAGAGAGAAAGAACTAGAGGAATCCCAAGAGAGGAAGTAGGAAGGAGGGAACATTCCACAAAGCCATGGCGACTCTGCCCAGGAGATGGTCAGCTAATCAATACCATCAGAAGTGCTGCATCATGGGAAACCTCATATAAAAGAGGACCAGGCGGCAACCAATGGCAGAGAGACGCAGCGGTCCAGACAGAGAAGAGACAGAGAGAGTGGGTGTATGCTAAGCAAGGGGAAAGAATAGAGCCAAACAAAGACAAAACAGTGTATTTTCAGCATATGTGGAGATGTATCTGTTTGTACATACTCTGTGTGTGTGTGTGTGTGTGTGTGTGTGTGTGTGTGTGTGTGTGTGTGTGTGTGACAGTGGGAGAGAGAGAGGAGAGAGAGGAAGCAAAAAAGAAAAGAGAAAAGGGAGCATGTGTGTGTAAGGAGAGAAGGCTCGACTGTCCAAGATAAACAGGCCGGTGGTCTCTGTGGGTAGAGACCACTTATGGCAATACTCAGGTTCCATAATAACTGAGTGTGTGTGTGTGTGTGTGTGTGAACTGTGTGGAACACTTATAATCTATAATGAAAATGGCTGTCCCAATTCCATTTGTGAGACTGAGAGAATCATGTAAAGTATGTGACACTGAAGTCATCTGTGTGTGTGTGTGTGTGTGTGTGTGTGTGTGTGTGTGTGTGTGTGTGTGTGTGTGTGTGTGTGTGTGTGTGTGTGTGTGTGTGTGTGTGTGTGTGTGTGTGTGAAAAACGTACTTGTATGAACTGCAGAGACGCTTGTCCTTGGCACATGGTGAGGTAAGGCTTGTAAACTGGCTGCACATACGACTCTGTACTGAATGATACACTCCTGCTTACATCGCCTCCACAAACCCTCCTCCTAAAACACACACACACACACACACAGTGAGTATATTTACTGATGATACCCTGCATTCACAATCTGAAGAAGACTACCAACTACAGTGCTCTCTCTCCCTCTCCCTCTCTCTCTGTGTGTGTGTGTGATTATCATGTGTTTGTGGTCCTGGTTGATCTCAGGAAACACAAACAAGTGTTAAATTGAGCATTTGTTAAAACGCCCTGTTAGCTTAGCGACTCAAAATTACACCACTTAATGCCTATTACCTCTCAAGCATTCACCTTGCATGTGTGTGTTTGTGTATGTGTGTGTGTGGGCGTGCACATGATAGCTGGACAGAGAAAGAGATGGAGCGAGAAAGACATGTGAAGTATAATTAGTGCTGATTGGCTGATACACAACAGTTTGGCAATCAGCAATAAGTGCGAGTTGACCTTTGCCCTAAGTCAGTGTGAGAATCGGTGTGAGGACCTGACAGCAATGGCTGTTCATGTGTCTGCTTTCTCAGCGTGTCTATGTGCAGATCAATATAAGGCTATTACACAGCCAGTTAGACACGACAGAGGTCATGACCTTTGTGTCATGACAGATGCCCTTATTGAACTCAAACAGCATTACTATGAATGCATGCATGTGTGGAAAACACATGTGAATATATGACATGTTTTACAGATGCATGTAAGTCACTGTAAACATAGTTTTGACTCCATATGTATAGGTATGTTGGAAGACATTGAAGAATCTGCTGTGAATATGAATGCAGTACACATTAAAATCTAATGCATTATGTAAGAATTTATGGGCAATAAAGCACAGAAAATAAAAAAAGACATCCATAATAATGCGTACCCATGGTGATGATTGTAATAAGCAATGGTGCACGTCACATGAATGATTAGGAGAGAGGAGGAGAGAAGCAAGGCAGCATTCATGTCTGCCGGTTCTTGTTGCTTTCTTTCCTGCGTCGCTCAGCTTTGGGAATGGGGCAACAGTCTTAAATGCCGTCCGTATAGCTTACACCTACTCCAGCTACCTGTAACAGAGAGTAATGGCAAAGGGGCTGAGTTTTAGCTAAATGCCGTCAACTGCAATAAAACTCAAACTCAAATACACACATGTGTGCAAAAGATCTGGCTGGGAGGTTTCACAAAGCACCTACATTTCACACATACACAAACATGCACGCAAATCATCACGTGTCAACTCAATCAAGCACAGATACTGTACACATGGATCAAGTTGGCTATTACTTCAAGAGTGAGTGACTTCATCTACTTCTGTACAGTATGTTATGGGAATGAGAGCAGGAGAAAAACGGGACAGAAAACTAAGTGGCAGAGTGAAAACAAAGACAGAAAACTCTTTTGCAAGATGCACATTTTTTTCCACTTTGCTCACTTGAACAAGCCCACAAATCAATTCTACTGTTTCTGCCACTCTGGAGCAAAGAGGGTTACGGCCACATAAAATG